>NW_011494815.1:1588935-1599217 GCF_000754665.1 Bison bison bison | reverse complement strand
TACCACATTTTAATTTAAAATTAAAGACTCAACATTCGCATTTTGTCACAGGCCACGCTGGTTCTCCATCTACACTAACCCCTGAAAACCAGCAGCAGCCTGTTGGAGGCAGGACCCCTGACCCTGACCACCAAGAGTTGGCTCACCAGCTCTGCCTTGAACCCAGGCTTCATGGCTGTCTTGGTGGGAGTTTATCTAAAGAGGTTTTCAGCTGACAGGCTGGAGTCAGTGATTCCCTGTAACCCAGCATTTGCCACATTGAGTTACTAAGCTTAGCCCACCCTTTCCTGACTGTCCTGTGTTTCCTGAACCCTGACCTGCCCTACCTGCCTTATCTCCAATCCCATGTCCCTTATGAAGCCACTTGGCTTCCAGCCACCGGCAGCTTTGCTCCAGGATAAACACGGGCTTTCTTGGCCCCATCAGGGAACCATGTGAAGTGGCTTCCCCTGGACCCTGGGCAGGGAGAGGAGAGGAGAGGACCTGCCTGGGGCAGAGGTGCTTACTGCTCTGCTGGATCACTGTACAGCTGGGAATGAGGAGTTCTTCTTGGTGCTCTTCCCAGCCTCTCCTTGGGTGGGAGCGTGCCTGTGTCCCGCTCCCACTACCCCTCCTGGTCCTGCCTCACCAGCCTTCTTTAGTGCATCCTCCTGGTCTCCTGGCCTAAACTTCAACACCCCCGATCCGTGTTTTCATTAACACCAGGGTGAACTCCCTAAAGTTCACACCTGCCCGGATCCCCTCATCCTGCTACCCAAGGGATGCTGTTTGTTGCTCCTTTACAAGCCCGGACTTCTCACCTAAGAGCCAGTCCCGTCCCTCTTGCTGCCTCCCCAGGCTTCATCCCCCTGCTACTCCTCCAGCCCTCTCCAAGATCAGGTTTTCAGGCCCTGTCAGTGTTTTGTCCCTTCTTACCTCAATGCCTTCCTCCATTCCTGCTTTCTGAAACGGTTTCTTCTTCAAGGCTCAACTTCTTGAAGCCTTCCATCCTTGCTCTCACCTTGGAAACTTTAGAGTACAGTAAACTACATCTTTTTTTTTAGTACAGAAATATTCCATATTCATAATTGAAAAAACAAGTGTAGATGAGCGAAAACATAATTATTACCTTTAATATCAATACCCAGAGAAATCACATCTAGTGATGTGGCTGATGGCTACCATTTATGGGCTCATGCTCTGGACCTGGCCCTGTACCAAGCACCTCCATGCATTTTAAACCTTTTAAGTAGTTATTATTTTATTATTATTATATTATTCCTCCCCATTTTATAGGGGAGGAAGCTGAGGCTCAGTAAGTTATATGACTTACTCAACATAACATAGCTAATAAGAGGAGAGTTGGGATTTGACCTGAGTTTGATTATGAGAACTGAACCATTAAGTCCTAAGTTATGGGGCCCATAAGAATCTTCCTTGTTCTGATGGACCAGAGACTCATCATTTATATACTAGGTTCTGACATTAAGGAAATAGCTTTCTGTTATTAGTCAGGATAGGTAAGTGATGGTTGTGGTAAGAAATTTACCCTGAAACCTTAATGTCTTAGTTATTTCCTGTTCTTACCACAGACCCAACACTGGTCAGCAGGATCCTTCTGTTCACCCCAGTCCCTTGAGCTCAGAAAATGATGAGACTGTCTGACCCCTGATGAGCCCTGGGTCACAGGAACTGCTGTTTGATTCTGGGTCTGGGGATGACCTTTGCTACCCTTTATCAGGATTCCTACCTAGATGTCTGAATTGTTGTTTCCAACTATTGGTTTTTTTTGTTTGTTGTTTCCTAGTTGGCAAAGGTGGTTAAGATATAGGTTGACTTTGAAAAAGCTGCACAGAAACTGAAGTTTCCTAGAAAGGAAACCATACCTGTCTTTTATTTTCATAGGCATGCGTTATTAGTATACATCTGGGATTGGATTTATCCAGCTTTCGCTGAACACAGCCCTCTTCCCCCGCTCCCTCTCTTCCTTCCTTCTTCCCACCCTCCTTCCCCCCCTTCCTCCCATCCTTCCTTCCTCCATCCCTTCCTCTGTCTCCTCCCTCTAACACATCTTTACCGAGTACCTCCTCTGTGCTGGCCTGGGATGCAGGGATCACAGGAGTGTGATCTCTGTGCTCCAAGAGCTTCATCCAAGAGTAGCAGGGTCTCGCTGTAAACTGAACAAAATTTAATTACCCCAACATGCACCTTTTTCAGGGACTGAGGAAGATCAGTGATGACCTAGGTACACAATAGGCAAGATAAGGCTTTCTGGGTTTACTCACCTTTTGTGGAGATACTGTTTTCTCCAGTGATACTCACTGCCGTCTTTCCTGCTCTCATGCCAAGTAAATCCTTTTGGGTCTCATGTTTCCTCCCTGCAGTCTAAAGAAGCAGAAGTTGAACCCATACACACACCTCCAACTCCATCCCCTGCCTCTGAGGATGCAGAGCTTTCTGGTGAACCTGTACCTGAAGGGACCAAGGAAACCAGCAACTTGAGTGCTGACCCGCACAGCAGCCCCGAGCAAGGCAAGTCCCTGGAGCTGCTTCATACTCTGTGGGTTATGTTGAGTGATGACTGGGCGATGTGTTTATGTATAGATGATGTGTGTGTGGAGCATCTCACTTGACTTTCCCTTCAACCTTGAGTAAGGAGCTGCAATCATCCTCACCTTACAAATAAGATGGAGAAGTCAAGTCATGGAGAAGTGATGTCACCCAGCTAAGATTGTACAGCTCATAAATGGCAGAGCTGGCATTTAATCTTGATACCAAGCACTTTTAACCCCCAGACTCCACCCCTCTAGGAGGGCCTGGAGTGTGAAAAGCTTGTGATCACTGTGACTGTTTATTAAATACCTACTGTGTGCCAAGTGTTATATACTTCCTCTCCAATCCCTACAACACATCTCCTAGTTGGTAGTATTAGCCAGGATCTTACAGATGGAAAAACCGATGCTTGGAAAGGTGAGCAACGTGTCCACAGTCACACAGCTAGTGAGTGGTGGAACTGAGCCAACACTCAGGCCTGACTCCAGAATCCCTACTCTTTCCAGCCTTGGCCACAAACTCACCGACTCTCAGAGGATCAGGCCATCTAAACTCCTGTTGGCACTTATCGGAAACTAACGGATGGCCAGAGAATGGCAGACACCCAGGAGGTTATCAGCAAGCCTGGCCTCCTGGTTACCCATCCAAGGCTCTCACCATTGCTCAGCCATACAGAGGAGCCCCGGCAGAAGTCCAGGGTCTGACAGATCCCCCAGGCAGCAGCTGGACATGTGCCCATAGCCTGAGATCAACCTGCATTTTCTGCCCTTTATCAGAGGGGTAGCCATTCAAATTGAAGTAAGTTATAGCCAACACCAGAGCACCGAGATTTAGGTGCAAGACCCCCCCATATTCACACATGCAGCCCTGGAACTGGTGACATAGAAGATTTAATTACCCAGGGACATGGTCGTGGTGAACTCCGAAGGAAAAGCAGCTTTCAAAACTATATGTGTGCTATGACCCTAAATTTGAATATGTGTTACTTATATCTATTTATATATTGCCACACAGAGCTGTGTGTGTGTTTGTATGTGTGTGTGTGTGTTAGAATGATATACAACAAAATGTTGTGAGTAGGCATGATTATAGGTGGTTTTCATTTTCTTTTTTCTTCTGTATTTTATAAGTCTAAAAAAATGACTTAGATGGTGAAGAATCTGCCTGCAATGCAGGAGACCCAGGTTCGATCCCTGAGTCAGAAAGATCCCCTGGAGAAGGAAATGGCTAACAACTCCAGTATTCTTGCCTGGAGAATCCCCTGGACAGAGGAGCTGGTGGGCTACAGTCCATGGGGTTGCAAAGAGTGAGACAAGCCTGAGCAACTAACACTTTTACTTTCATCAGTAAATGAATGTTATTTTAGCAAGTAAACTTGGGAAGTCTGTTCGTGAGAGAAGGTATACAGTACTGAATTTAAAAAATTGTATAATAATTTAATAAAGTCACAATACCAGCAAGGAGTCAGGGTGTAGCTATGGAAAGACTGCTGGCTGAGAGTAGACCCTTTGGACGAAAGCCCTGCTCAGCCACCTATTTGCTGTCTGGGCAAGCTGCTCAACTTTTCCAAGCTTTGGATTCCTCCTCAGTCCACTGGGAGCATTCACAGCCCCTGCCTCCCGGGTGGATGAGAGGGTTGAATGTTGCCGCTGCGGGTATGGAAGTGGTTTGTGAGCTGCGCATGCTGCTCTCCAGGGCGTGATTAGAATCTCAGAGAGAGGAGCAAGGCGAGGGCAGAGACTGCGGGGTTGGGAGGCGAGGCCCCTCCTAGACTGAGAAGTGAGTGCGTAGGAGGTGGGACCCAGTCTGAGCGCAGCTCGCCTGTTCCCAGCATCTGCCAGATTCCTTCTGTGGCAGGCAGAGGCCAAGCGGAAACAGCAGAGCTGCCTCGAGATCTTTAGAGGAAGGAGCTGGACCCCGAGCCCCAACTCTGGCTAGGGAAAGCCTCCCAAGAGTTGTATTCCAAGGGTCGCTGACACCATCCCGGCACAGGACATTTGAGCCATCCTCACCTTCATTCTTCAAGGGGTGGGGAAGCAGAGGCCTGGGGTCCCTCTGGCTGCTTGCACAGCACCCTCTGGTGGCCAGAGTAGGGAGAATGAGAGAGTGACTGGTGAGGGGCTGATGACTCCAGGACATTCCGTTTTTTAAAGTGCACACGGGCACAGCTTCCCTTGAATAGTTCAGCATCTCCCTTCGACACCGTCCTTACCTCGGGATATGGCTGAGCACAGCATGTGTGTAAATGGCTGGCTTTAGGGCCCCTCCCAGCCTCTTGTGTGGGACCTTGTTCTTCCTCTGCAAAATGGGACTAATAATCACAAGGTACTAATATGCAGATCAGAGCAGAACACATGCCGTGGGGTGACAATGGGGAGACTGAAAACATGGGACTCCTACCTTGGTTCTGCCCACCGACTGTGAGGTGGTGGGAGGTCCTTGTAGGGAGCACCGATGGGCCAGCCAGAGGATTCCAGGAAGGAGTGCATGGCACGAGTTAGCCTGGGACCTAGCCCATAACAGGCAAGCATTTGTGTAGTTTAATGTCTTTTTCTTTGCTTTAGGACTCCATTTGCTTTTTAAATTGAAAAGAAATATGTGCTTGTGGTAACAGTTCAATCAATGCAGAGTCGTACGAACCAAAAAAATGGTAGTTTCCTCTCCTGTCCTCTGGAGGAAACCAATATTAAGTACTGTGGTTTAGCTTAGTATGTGTGGTTTATCTGCACACACATATATATGTATGTATCTGTATATTTTATATGTTATGTATAATAATATATTAATTACATATTGATGATGATATATCTAATGATAATGAAGCGTGTATTCTCATACGTATATTTTTTTCTTTTTACAAATATAGAAGCACACTAACAATGAACATTTATCCATCGCTAACTGTATGTCAGGCACCGTCCTCAATGCTTTTCTTATGTTAGCTTAATTAATCTTTGTAACATAATCTTCAAAATGACTCTATGAGATAGGAATTATGATCCCTTCTTTATAGGCAAGCAGCCTGAGCCACAAGTTAAATGACTTGCCACAGGTCACATGCCTAGTAAACAGCAGCGCTGGGTTCTCACCCTACAGTTGATGCTGGAGCCTGTAATTGAAACCACCTTGCAATACTGCCTTTCAGCGTCTGTCTTTCTGCAGCACTTTTTCCCTCTTAATCCTGTATTACGAACATCTTTTCAAGTCATAGATGAAAAGAAACCTCATTCTTTTTCACTTGCAAAGTGCAGTTACTCATTGAAAAATGCCTGCTTCCTGTAGGGTCTGGTGAGATCCTGAATGATACACTGGAGGCAGTTCAGACTGTGGATGGTTCCCCGACTGCAGACACTGGGTCAGGGGATGGGGTCTTCCTTCATGTCACTGAAGAGGTGAGTGAATGGTAAATTTCATGTAAGTTGGTAGTACATTTGCTTGCTTATTTCAGACCTGATGGTGACTTGTCTTGGGCACTGCAGAAGGCTGCAAGAGTTTTAGTTGAACACCATGGAGACTGCCTCCCTCTTTCTGGTACAGAGGAGGTGGGAGTCCCAGGGCCCAAGATGCTCCCCAAGGATGTGCCAGGACAGGGGAGGAGACACAGCTCAGGCCAGTCCTCAGACCTCCCCAGAGGTGAATACTGGGCTCTCAACACAGAACCTGACTCCGTCCTGTTGTGAAGATGCACAGCCTCTTCCGCCCTTTGAGCCCCTTCAGGACAGAATCAGATTTTTTGCAGTGTGTCCACTGTATTGTTTGGAAATTGGCTTTTACACATGCAAAGCCAGTTGTTTAAAATGCTGGACATGGGAGGGTGCCAAATTAAAACATATTATGTTTCTCTCCTCTGTGTTAGTCGCTCAGTCGTGTCCGTCTCTGAGACCCCATGGACTGTAGCCTGCCAGGTTCCTCTGTTCTTGGAATTCTCCAGGCAGGAATACTGGAGTGTGTTGCCATTTCCTTCTCCAACTCAGAACCTTCTTACCTCTGACCTTTGCTAAGAACGGTGTGTCAGCTCATTCCTTCCCCTATCCTGGGACGAAAATTCAAGACACTCCTCTCCCAGTCACTGTCTGGTAAACAGCCTATTTTCACAGGTATTTCCAAAATCCAGTCCAGCATAATATAAAAAAATCAATAAAAATACAGATACAACCAGGAGCCAGGCAGGGAAGGAAGCACAGGAACTTCCTGTCTATTTTCTTACTTCTTTCTCCTCTCTCTCATCACTACCCACCCTCCAGCAGCTGTTTTCAACATCTGCAGAGCCTGGCCCATCTGGAGAAAACGGCACAGTTTTATGTGTCTGGTCAGACTGTGATCTGGGCCTTTTGTGGGGAAGATGTCTTATTGCTAGAATATTCTCTCATGGGGGCTTTTGTGATTCCCCAGAGGTCCTGCAAGGGATCTAGGACCCAAGTCCATTTTTGACCTTTTAACTTCTTCCTGGGCTTCCACCCTCTGGTCACCCTGAACCTCTACGGGGCCCTGTGGGTTGAGTTCATCTCAGGATGGCTTTAATGGCTCTTTTTGGAGCGGTTGTTATCATTCTATCACCAGGAAAGCAACAGTAGGACAGTTATCTCTCTGTCTCTCTCTCTCTTCACTCTGAGTCTAGATGGCTGCCTGCTTTTGCCTTTGGTATTTCCCTAGAGGAATCAAACACCAGTCCCTTTGTCTCCCAAAGTCCGAGGACTATGTATTCTGCTTAACAAATGGTGGAGGGTGGGGGGAAGCCACAGCACACAGAAAATTGTCTCTAGAGGAATCTTTTTTAAATAATTTTTTTAGTTTATTTATTTATTTTTGGCTGTGCTGGGTTTTCGTTGCTTTCACTAGTTATGATGAGCCAGGGTTTCTTCATTGCAGTGCATGGGCTTGGCATTGTGGTGGTTTCCCTTTTTGCAGAGCACAGTCTCGAAGGCAAGTGGGCTTCAGTCATTGAATTCCCAGGCTCCAGAGCACAGGCTCAGTAGTTGTGGTGCACAGGCTTAGCTGCCCAGCAGCACGTGGAATCTTCTTGGACCAGGGATCAAACCTGTGTCCTCCGTTGGTAGGCTGATTCCCATCCACTAGGCCACTAGGAAATTGCCGAAAGGAATTCTTGTTCTCTAATTGCTTAGCCCCTAAATGAATTCTTTCCCTTTTCTTACATAGCCCGGAGGTGGGTGGAGGGCAAATATCGATAGGATAGGATAGAACTGATTCTGTTTCCTTTCATTGTCTCTGTGCATGTCCCACATACGTGGTCTGGCTCTTTTTTTTTTAGAGGTTAACAGAGGTTATCTGGAGCCTCTTGAATTATACTTGTCCTTTGGAACTTTAGCTGACACTGAGTCAGAATAAAATCTCATTTTAACAACTTATTGACCAAAGATGTATTAATGCGTCTTTTGCTGCCCAAACATTATTGACTGGAGTGTTTCAATATTCACTTATATAACAAATTGCCAACCAAAGGCTTTAGTTTCTGCAAAAATCCCCTGGTCAATAATATGTTAAAATCCTATGACATCATCTTTTCTCTTTTTTGGGGGGACAATAATTCTATAAGAATTTAATGTTATATGGGAAAAGAGTTCTGTAGCCCAGTGGGTTTGGGAAATGCTCCTCTCTGTATTCTGGTTATAGGCTCTAAGTCTTTCAGCAAAGAAATCTAACTCTGATCAGGTTAGTGTTTTTAGTATCAAAAGAACTATTTTCTGCAATGAAACAGAGCAAAACCCCACCCAAATATTTTTTTTTTAAAAAAACAAACCTTTGTGAAACCGAGATAAAGCACAGTTGGTTTGGTGACACGAGCCGCAAAAGTTGCTCTCTCTCATCATATCCTGCACCTGCTGTGTAACCTTCAGAGAATCTGCCTGTGAATTTTCTAAGGAAACTGAGTCACAGGGAAAGAGAGTGGTGTCCAGTCTTGAGAAGGCTGAGGAGGACAGGGTTTCTGCCTACATATCTCTGAAGCGGTGTCATGGGGGAGGACACTCACCCTGTTCCTATGCTCCTGGACGGGCACGCAGGAGAGGTCACAGGGAGACAGACGGGGCTGGACTGAAGTGTCTAGTACCCGAGCAGGTGTCTCAGGAGGCAGTGATCTCCCAGTCACTGGTGTGGCAAACAGATGCTTGGAATCAGGTGGAAGACACAGAGGCCTTGCAGTCTCTCCTGCCACAGGGATTCTGGGGGCTTTTGTGGAGCTGGGGCAACTTCATAGATAAGAAAGTACTTTGAGGAAAGAAGATACAGAGATGCAAATTGCCAGCCACAGCCATCTTGATCAGGGCTATGGGCAAGTGATCTGGTCCCTAGTGATGTCTTTGTTCCCAGAGTCCATACACAGAAGATTTGGCAGCAACAGCAGCAGCCGGGGAGGCCAAGGTGCCCATCAGCACTGCTTGGGAAGCAGAGGCCAGCAGCGTGCCCACCGGAGGACTGACCCTCTCCATGCCCATTGAGGACCCCGGGGAGGGGGTCAGTCTGGTAAGCAGCTCGGAGTGCATGCTCTACTTCACTTGTTTCTGGAGTTTGGCGGTGTCTCGGATGGGAGCAGTCACTGGTCTTCCTCACCTGCTTGCAAAGTACAGAGTGATCAATGGCCTTGTGGGGCCAAGTCCAAGTAGACTCAGATTTGGAGGCCCAGGCCTCTGTTGACTGACTCAACAGGTGTTTGTAGAGTACTGCGCTGTGCTGGGCACCAGGTGAGAAGGACAGATCCAGCCCCTGGGGGGACAGAGAGGGAAGAGGTACGATAGGAGAAGCACAGATAGGGGGCCCAGAACCCAGAGTTTGGGGTCCAGTAGGCCTTTCTGGGTAAAGGATGCTGAAGGGGAGACCGGGGGATGCTTAGAAGTAGCCTCGTGATGGGAGTGAGACAGGTGTTCTAGGAGGTAGGCCAGTGGGAGCAGAATCTGGAGGCATCAAGATGAACACAAAAGACCTACCCAAGTGCAGCATGCCTGCAGGGCCAGGCGTGAGCAGTGGGGAAGGGAAACTCAGCTGGAGAGTTTCTAAGGAAACTCTCTCAGAGTTCCTCAGGGTTCTTTTTCACAGCACCCGTGGTCTCACAGAGGGGTGCTGTGAAAAAGAACCTGAACGCTCAGCAGAAGTGGGGAGTCACTGAAGGGCATTTCGGAGGAAGTGACCTAGTCACAGCAGGATCTTAGATCCCTTGACTCCTAAGTAGGGAAAGAAGGAAGTAAACAAGCCGGGAGGTAGGCAGGTGGGTTGGGGGCTATGTCTAGGTCTGGAACAGGAATGTTGCCTTGCTGTAGGAGTAGTCAATGATGCCACCTCCTGCCAAGAATCCCAATGAGTAAAGGCCTGGAAAACATCCATCGGATCTGTCACAATGATGGTTGCTGCCCTCAGGGAGGGCAGTTCAGTTCCTTCCAGCCATAGTGCAGCAGGTCAGTGATGGTGGCCCTGGTGATGTCTTCCTATTCAGGGTCCAGAAAACGAAGAAGGTTCAGCAGCGACAGCAGCAGGGGAGGCCGAGGAGCCCGTGAGCATTGCCAGGGAAGCAGAGGCCAGCAGCGTGCCCACCGGGGGACTGACCCTTCCTATGCCCACACAGGACCCTGGAGAAATGGTCACTCTGGTAAAGTGTAAAGTGCTGGAAGGCTGTGGGTCACAGCTGGGAGCAGATCCCAGCCTTCTGAGAGGGCCAGTCTCCATTCTGTCTAGCAAATCCAGAAGAACCTGAATGGGGAGGGGGCACCTGACAAATACTCCCTCAGAGGTGGGGTCTGCC
>NW_011494815.1:1562466-1588835 GCF_000754665.1 Bison bison bison | reverse complement strand
CCCTCAGAGGTGGGGTCTGCCGGTGCCCATGAGTGTGCTGTGGAGAGTGCTGTGGCCCCTGGAGGCATGGGGACAGCTCAGGGCTGATGCAGGGCTTGGGAGCAGGAGTGGAAGAGTGCTGGGTGTGAACAGAGGAGGTGATGGTGGCCACAGCCACGCCCATTTCTGGGCACAAGCACAGGTGGTCAGAGCACAGTGGAGGGTCCAGGTTCAAGCAAGCCCTGGCATGGTCCAATGGCCTGGCCAGGCCTTCTCAACCCTCCTTTCAGGCATCATGGAGAGACACTCCCATCTCCTGAAGGCAGGATGCAAGGATCCAAGGACACTGCAAGTCTGTCCTGTAACACTGTCATAATGGCTGTCCTGCACGTCCTTCAGACTCGACAGATTCAAACCTAGACTCCTTATTCTCTTGAGTTCCTGTCTCAGATGATGGAGTCCTCATCCACCAGCTGCCAAATCCAGAATTCTCTTCCCTCTTCCATACTTCCCACATTCTGTCACGTGTCAAGTCTTGTTGATTTTTCTGCCTCAACATATCACACTTGTGCCTCTTTCTACCTTTCTCCAGTGCCAGCACCCTGGATCGAGCCACCGCATCCCCAGCCCAGACGATGGCTAAGGCCTCCCTTGGCCACCTCCACCCTCTCTCCCAGCTCCTCCTGGTGGGGGCAGCTGTCTGTGGGAGGCTTCCCACTGTTCCCCTTGCAGGCCCTGCTCCCCCACCTGCCCTCCACAGCTTGCAGGGTTCAGCCTCACCAGCCTTGGGGCCACATCTTGGGCCACTGTCCCTGCTCTCAGTGCTCCAGCCTCACTGGTCTTTTTTCAATTTCTGGATCATGCCTCACTCCTCCTTGCCTTAGAACCCTCCCACCCTCCTCTCTTATCTGCCTGGACCTTTTCCTCCTCCTCCTTCCCTCCTTTAATTCCTGCTTATCCTTAGAGTTCAGCTCAAACATCACTTTATTAGGAAGGCGCCTCCCAGGCTGTGAAGTCTGCCTGTTAGACACATTCACAGCACCCCTGAATGTCTCCTTGGAAGGTCTCATCACAATTGTAATTAGGAATAGTCTGGGTAAATTGCTCATTTCTGGCTCAGCTGGGCTGTGGGCTCTGTGAGGCTGGGGAGCACACACATCTTGCTCATAGATCTGTCTGCATCCCTACAGATGCTGGGGCCTCAGTAGATGTTTGCTGGGTGCGTGAAAGGAGGGGGTCGTCAGGCTGTCACATACCAACACTGGTCTTTGAGATCCTTCCACACATTCATTCTCAGCCTTTCACCTCTGGTACTAATGTCCAGACAAGGAAACTTTACAGTGGAGAGGGCATGCCCCTACCAGGTGATGGAGCGCCCCAAGCCACTTGCTGGTTACATGGATTATTTTAATTAACTAATCATCACTACCACCTGCCCTTTCTTTTTCTTCCTCTTCTTCGCCTTGCTTCCCTCCGCCCTTACCTTTCCTTCCTCTTAAAGGCAAATCCCTTGTCACAGGGTGAGAAAACTGGGGATCAGGTTCCAGTCTTTACTCAAAAGAAACTAAGCTAGCAGAGCTGCCTGGAGATAGAAGGGCTTCCTGTGCAGGTGGGGAGTTCCCATTACTCAAGATGTGCATCCAGCAGAAACGTCTTGGAGGGGACTCTGGGGCAGGGAGGGGATGGCCTGAGGGGTGCATTCTAAGCCTGGAGTTCTGGGGGTCTGTGGGCTGAGGCTGGTGCTAGATGAGCTATGGCCATGCTTTTGTCTGATGACCTCAGTAGATTCCTCCCTGCAGTCACACACCCAGCGACCCGGGGTATGGATGAGGTGGATGATCCCTTGCGCCAATTTCCTTTCAGAGTCCAATCAGTGAAGAAGGCTCTACAACAGCAGCAGCTGCAACAGATGTGCCACTCGGCACTTTTGAGGAAGAAGAGGCCAGCGGGGTCCCCACCAACGACCTGGTTTTCATCACACCGACAGTGGCCTCCGAGCAAGGGGTCACTTCTGTAGGTGTCTCCTAGCATCCTCTCCAGCTCACAATGGGGAGGGAGGTCAGGGTCATGAGACAGGAGCAGTTGCTGGCCTTCCCAGAGCCATATGCACAGGCGACTTCGTTAGGGCACGGATTTAGGTCGGCACCAACAGAGGGAGGCAGGATGTAACTGAGGAGCATGGCAGAGGGGGTCAGGGGAGCAGGCTTGGTCCTGACCCTACTACGCCCAGCTTTGTCTTAGGAGAACTTTCTCAGAGCGTGGTCCAAAGTTAGACAGCATTGCTGGGATCAGGGGAGGCAGTGAGCACTGCTAGGGAGGAGGGCTTAGAGGAGATGCACGTTTCAGAAGAGGATTGTGAACCTGTGCTTTGGTGAGTATGTCGGGAGTAATGACAGTTGTAGGTAGGCGAGTGCTTTGAAACTGGGCTAGCACCACTCAAAGGACAGTCGACAAAACTCCCCAGCAGCAGTGTGCGTGTGGCGTTGTGGGTGAGGCGACACGAGTCCTTATGTTGCTTTGGCTTCTCAGGGTCCTGGCGATGAAGACTTAGCAGCAGCCACGACAGAGGAGCCCCTTACTGCGGCTGGGGCAGACGCATTGGGCAGCACTCCCCCTGAGGGGCCCCCACTCCCCTTACCCTCAGTAGCCCCTGAAAGCGGGGCTCCTCCGGTAAGTGAAGATTTCACTTCACACAGAGGTGTGAAGATTTGACTTGGCCAGTCTTACAGAGGAGGGAAAGAAAGGCCAGAGTCATGGGAAGGGCGTGGGTTTTCATCTTGGTTTGCAACATGCAGAATTGGGGCTTTTGAGAGAACACATGAGGAAGCTGCAGTCTGTAGAGATAAAGCATGAGGTAAGAACCTAGGGCACCTGGCTCTGTGTCCCAAGTTGCCCACATCTTTAACCGAAGTGAGTCCAACAGGCAGACCTGCAGAAAGCTACAAAGGCCCATCTCAAATGTCATGAGATTCCCATTCTGGAGGTGAGAAAGCTTATAAGATGTGGCAGAGACTATAAAGGAAATAGAAGCATCAAAGGTGTGTGTGTGTTGGGGTGGGGAGAGGGTCCAATTACCTTCAGGTGCCGTGTAACACAAGTTTCTATAATTCTGGGTTGCAACTATATGACCTCAGGCAAATCCTTTTTTTGGGGGCTTCAGTTTCCTCATCTGTAAAAGAGGGTAGCTGTGATGTCAAGTCAGAAATGCAGGTCAGAGACTGTTTGGAAAGTTCTGTGCACAGGTGTGAGGTTGTCACTACTTAAGGGCTGTGACTTTGTCTTTTAGAAGTGGGAAACCCAGAGCCAGTCCTTGGCATGGGCTTGTGTGAACTGGGGAATTAAATTGCCCTTTAAGTGTCAATATTTTTAAAGGAAAGTGTTCCATTGGTGACCAGCTTGGGCTTGCCAGTTCCCCGAGTAGCACTTGGTCACACATGCTTTCAGAGCCTTGAGTCAACCTCCAGGCACGTGGTCCCTCAGCCACAGTGCTGACCCGGGACTGGAGGGACTATGGGATGGTACATCTGAGAGCCAGCTGCAAGTCCCAAATGCCTACTGCACCAGCACCTGGTGCTTGCCAAGCACTGCTCTGTCTCTTTATTTTTTGTTCATTCACTTGTCATGACTCCATGCACAGCAACTCAGGGCCTTTAGTCTATACACTTGGAAACTGAGATGAATATGACCTCGTTCCTATCCCCAAGGAACTCACAGTGAAGGGGCAAGAAATAAGCCTTTTGCATGGACATTTATTAAGCACTCTGGGTTCCAAGTTGATCTATGCACAACGCCACTCTGTGGTGCAAGGAGAGTCATCTCTGTTTCCCAGGCAAGGGGAGTGACATTTAGGTAAAGGAAGCTGCCTGCTGTGGCGCGCCCCTAAGACCAGGGCCAGGATTTGAACCCGGGCATACTGGCCTGCAAAGCTCATGCCCTGGAGCATCCCCGAGAGTGTGGTGTAGTGAAGCGGCCCCAGGTTGGGAGCCGGGAGGCTGAGGTTCTGACTTGTGGTGAGTCTTGGTGTTGCTTTCTGTAAAAGGAGAAGGTGAGCAAGAGCTCTGGTTTTTAAACTTTTCTGCATCTTGGAGACACCTGGATGCTTAGGTTGCTGCAGGTGTCTGAGTTCACTGCCCAGCCAGTTGAGGAGCTCCTGGTGCCAGGGTTCGTGCTCCCAGGAGACTCGACCAGGCAATGAACACGGAACCTGCCAGGCTGGCTGGATGCCTGTGGCCCCCAGCTCCTGTGCTGTGACTCCCTAAATGAAGTGCCTCTGCTCCTCTGGTCCTCACCCCAAGGAGCACACAAAACTCCAAGACTGCCTCTCCCCACAGAGATGCCACATTGGGTGCAGCGGTGCTGGCTGGCCATGTGTCTTCACGTAGAGCCAGTTCTCCTTTTTCTAAAACTTTTTTATTATGGCAACTCTAAAAATTCCCAAAAGGACTTAGAATAGTATAAAAAACCCCCTCATATACATCAGTCAGCAACATAATATGTCTTGCTTTTATCCACCTCTTACAGCTATCTTTTTGGAGTGGAGGGAAGGCTGGAGTGTTTTAAAGCAAATCCCAAGCATCATATCATTTAACTCAAAAACACATTAATGTGTATTAAAAGGTTGATCTGGGACCTTTTTTCCCTTTGCCACAGTATCATCCATCAGTGGGTGATAATGGATGTCATTATCCATCTAACAAAGCTGACAATGGTTCCTTCACATCATCTAATACCCTGGCTATTTAAATATGCCTTTTTATGGTTAGGTTGGATCTGAATCCAAACAGGGTCTACATTGTTTGGTTGGTGTCTCTTAAGTCTCTTTTAGTCTGATTTTCTCCCACCTACTTTGTTCTTTTTGCCATTGATTTGTTGGGCAGCCTGGTTCAGTTGTCCTTAGATCCTTTATATTTTGTGCTTTGAGAAGCTGGTGTTTGGTGAGGGCCTGGTGAGACCAGCTATGCTGATGGCCGTGTCAGTGACTGACTACTTCTGAGAAGTTCTGTGTCAACACATATAAACACCATAAATTGCATTTTGTTGACCCAGACACTTCTGTTCTAGGAATCAATCCTAAAAGAGGTAATCTTATATTAAAAAAAGCTTTCTGTACATGGATGTTAATCTTAGTATTGTCCCTAATGGAAAAAGAAAACTGGATACAGTTTAGCCAACAATAGGGGAGTTAACTGAATTAAAGGATGTTCAAATAATGGGACATTATGCAGCTATTAAAATTAAACTTACTAGGAGTATTTAATGACAGAGGAAAATACTGTATAATGCTAAGCGAAAAAAGTTGGTTATGAAATTTAGTATACTGTGGGGTCTTAACATTTTAAAAATAGATACGTGCAAAAGCCCGGGAAGGAAATACCCTTTCTAAATGTCAGCAAGTATGGCCTTAAAGTAGCAGAACTGTGGTGGTTGATAGTTTCCTAATATACGGTGGTGTTTCCACCAAGGGTGCTTCTGACTTCTCCAATGAGACTTTTTAAAATTTCTAAGAAGAGAGGTGGCTGGCTCAGTGGTAAAGAATCTGCCTGCCAACACAGGAGACATGGCATCAATCCCTGGCTCAGGAAGATCCCCTAGAAAAGAAAATGGCAACTCACTCCAGTATTCTTGCCTGGGAAATCCCATGGACGGAAGAGCCTGGTGGGCTACAGTCCATGGGGTCACAAAACAGTCGGATAGGACTTAGTGTCTAAGCAACAAGAAAAAAGAAGAGAGAGGGAGAGAAAGGAGAAAGGGAAAGACAAGCGTGCAGCATTTCATCCTGGCATATAACCTGTAAAGATACATCACCCTAAGTCCCTGTGTATAGAATCTGTGACAAGCTGAAATAGGTACCCTGATTCCTCAGGAAATGATTTAAAAACACCACAAAGACAGTAACAGGACCACCCACTCTGAAGTATCTTTTGGATGATTTTGAATCTTAGACTTAACCCAAGGTAATGGGTGAGAGGGATACCCACATCTGGCCCTGCCACACCCCTCTCTCTGTCTGTTTATGTGTATAATGGGGATGTAGACCTTCTCCCTGGGATGAGAATCAAATGAGCTAATACCTGGAAATTTTACCTGGCATGTGGTACATGCTTAACAGATTAGGTATATAAAACTCCTGCATAAGCCTCCTCTGAAGAGGAACGTAATTTCTGGAGAGAGAAGGGGACAGGAGGAAGGGGTGCCCAGTGCTCCACTGACATCTTGTTCTCTTTAGGGTGAAGCTGAGGAGGGGTTTCCTGGCCCCCCTGGACCTGCTGTGCCTACTGAACCCACGGTGAGATTCCTACCCATGCTTGTCACGGGCACAAAGTGCGGGGGGCCAGGGATGCACAAAACAGCCACAGAGGATTCGTCCCCTCAAGTGCCCTGCAGTCAGAGCTCAGTGCTCACTCCTGTACCAGGACTCTCTCCTGGAGCCCAGCAGTTTTATATTTATAAAGCTCCTTTATATCCTGTGCCCTGAAAGGCCCCTGGGTCCCTCAAATCCCAAGCTGAACTTGTCACCATGCTCCTAGGCCTGCTCTCCCTGCAGGGCTCCCCTGTTCTGGGAATGGTACCCCATCTTCCTGATCACCAAGAGAGAAGCCAGGAAATGTCCTCAAGTGCCTCCCCCCACCTCCCTGATCCAGTCAGTCCCCAAGCCCCTCAGTCTAGTTGTGCAACACCTCCTCATCCCTCAGATGGGGACAGCAGCCTCCTAACTGTCTCTCCACCTCCATGTCATCGCTTCCCTTCTCCCACCCACACGCACACAACCTGCCCAGACTCAGCTCCAACCCCTAACCCAGATCCTCCTTGATGATTGAAGGAGGCTTTGCCTGGTTCCCATCCTCAGGAATTAAGTACCAGAAAGGTGTTTTGGAAGTTTCCTTTTGTTCTTTGGAGGAATTTGATGACATTCAACAAGTAGACATTGAGTGCCTTCCTGGTCCCAGATCTCATGATGGACCCTGGGCACCCAGACGTGTCTCAGGACTGGAGTCTTAGCCTAGTGGGGCCGACAGATACACACAACTGAGCTTCAAAGCCAGGTGGCCCTACGGCCAAATCCAGACTTCCACAGAGGCTGGTGGGAACACAGAGCAGGAGAGATGAATTTTGTCTGAAAATGGGGTTGGGCAGGGCTTCCTGGAGGAGGAGACCATGGAACTGGACCCTGAAGGATGAGTAGGGATTGGAAATGCAGGAAAAGAGAGGATGAGAGGCTGTGAAAGTGTCCTGTGTTTGAGCACTGGCTGTATGTTGGCTGCACAGCTGGGAGGGAGAGAAGGAGGGCAGCTGTAGAGGGGACCGGGCAAAAGAGCCAGAAGGGAAGTCACCAGCAGCAGTTACAGGGGCACAGAATGCTGGAAAGCTTTCAGTGACATGCCTGTCCTTGGAGAATGATGGTGAAACCCAGCATGGGAACTTTTTCTCTCTGCAGGTGGAAGTGGAGGCTGAGGGCTCCGGCCTGGGCTGGGGCTTGGATGTCAGCTCTGGCTCTGGTGACCTGGTGCACAGTGAGGAGCTGTTAAGAGTGAGTGTGAAGGGTTAAAAGGCCTGGTGTCAGGTAGGGAGGGGAGGGCAGCCTTCATGAGGATCCAGGAGGGGGGACACAGGGATTGATAACAGATGAAACCAGCCTGGCCTCTGTAGATGACTGCTGAGGCTGACGGTGGGCTCCTGGGACTCACTATACTTCGCATCTACATTTATGTATGCCCGGCATTTCCATCTTTGGTCAGTTTTAAGTGAGTCTGACCTTAGTTTACAGTCAGGAGCCCCACTTTACACTTGCCTCCTTCCCCTGGCAGCCTTCTCAGCACCTCTTCCACAGCAGGTACCATGACCTTCACCTCTACCACCGGCTCTACCCTCCACCCCCTTACCCAGCACAGAGACCTGCTGGCCTCTTCTCTACACAGCATTTCACACTTTGACTTCCAGACCCTTCTCAAAACCCTCCCTACCCTGAGGCAGCCCCCTTTCTACCTCTGCAGACCACTCTTTCTGCCTCCTCGGCAACTCTTGGTCCCCCAGCCTCTTGCCCAAGGCTGGGCCACCAGAGCTCCCTCTAGATTTCCCCCTGGGAGCACCTCTCCTCTCACCTGGGTCTCATGCATCTGTCCTCAGAGCCGCAACCTCATTCCATCCCTTCCTCTGAGCCCCTGTCAAGAATCCCCATCTAGAGGGCTCTGCTCAGCTGCCTTTCTGCCCACTCATCATGACAGGGCTGGAAGGGTTCAGCACTCACTGGATGAGTGGGACAGGACCCACTTAGAACGTCTAAGCTGGTGACATCAGCAAACCCAGCCCCAAGCTAAAAAGACTAGTACATTGCAGGGGTATTTTAATAAGGCTTAACAAATAAGCCTTAACTCAGACAGTAAAGAATCTGCCTGCAATGCAGGAGACCTGGGTTCGATTCCTGGGTCAGAAAGATCCCCTGGAGAAGGGAATGGCAACTCACTCCATTATTCTTGCCTGGGAAATCCCATGAATAGAGGAGCCTGGCAGGCTATATAGTCCATGGGGCCACAAAGAATTGGATACAACTGAGTGACTAACCTTTTCACTTTATAACAATAGGCAGTTTTAGACTAACCTCTCAGGTAATCAGAAAACTAAAGTAGAGCACCTCTAAGAATTCCAACAAATTGCATCTGTATCGTATACATACATCTGGGCAGAAAACATTATATAATGGGCTTAAAAAGACTTGGGTCCAAATCTCAGCTCTTCTCCTAATTAGCTGTATGCGTGAGCTCTTAGGCAAGTCACATCATCTCACTGAGCCTCAGTTTCCCCATCTTCTAAGGAGCAACACCAGTCTGTACCCGTAGGGTCGTTTTCAACAATGGAGTGAGTGGAACATATTCATTTGTCCCCTCCTGCCCTGTTTTTTAACACGGTGTCTTTTTTTAGGGTCCTCCAGGTCCCCCGGGCCCACCTGGCTTACCTGGGATCCCAGGAAAACCAGGAACTGATGTTTTCATGGGACCCCCTGGATCTCCTGGAGAGGATGGACCTACTGGTGAACCTGGTCCCCCGGTGAGCTACCGAAGTCACCGCCCCCTCTCGGTACCCATGGGGCTTCCTTTAGCCAGGGAGGGGGTACAGACTGCAGACCCCAGTGCTAAGGCTTATGACTAGGTGTGAGCAGCTAGCTGGCACTTGTAAACAAAATCCTCCTCAGCCAAGACATTGCTATTACTAAGACTCCAGATAAGAAGCAACAGCCAAGGAAAATATCATCCTACACGTTGTTTCACTGCTTCATCTTAATCTGTGTAAAACCTTGGAAACATAGTCCGTCAGTGCTCGGCCTGGGGTGGGAGGCCCCAGAGACCGTCTAGTCCAGCCCTGCCCCCGACTGCCCTGCAGAAGAGAAAGCACAACCCAGAGAGTGAAGGACACTCGTCTACAGGCGCACAGCCAGCAGTGGCCGAGCTGTGGCCAGGACAGTTGTTCCGCTACAGATTGACGCAAGGCTTTAGACCCACCCGCCTCACCCGCTGGGTCTTCTCAGCTCTGGCCTCCTTTTCCAAAGAGGGTTCGTATTTGATACTTATCAAAGATATTGTAGGCTGATTGTCCTTGATGTTCCTCAGGGCCCCGAGGGAAAACCTGGACTTGATGGAGCGTCTGGTCTTCCGGGAATGAAAGGAGAGAAGGTACGGGGAAAGGGGGAGGGGTGTTGCATAGGGAACCACCAGGCCATCCTGCCTCTGTCCTCTAAGCCCGACCTTGCCTCTGACCCCATCCTGGTCCTCCCTGCTGGATGTCTCTCCTCAGGGCTCTCTATACCCAAACCTGCACTCAGCATCTTTTCCCGTCTACTCCTGCATGTTCCCAGCTTCCAAGAATGGCACCGCCATCCGCCCAGTCACCTGGACTCAAAAACAGAGTCTTCTCTAACTCCTCCCTCCTCTCCTTTCCTGCCACCATCAGTCCGTGGCCAGGAGTGGCCAATCTTAAGTCCACATCTCTCACCCCTCTCTCTGCCCTGACCTGACATTCATTCTTCCTTGCCTACAGGGTGGCATCAGGCCCCTCACTGATGCCCCTTCTCCCCACTCACAGTCCAGCCTCCACCCACGTGCCAGTCCATCTTGCCAGAGCAAGCTCTCATCACTCACTGTCTTTCCACTGAGAAAGCACCCTTGGCTCCCTCATGCCCGCAGGATGGAACCTTCACTATGTGCAGATCTTCAAGTCCCTTCCTGACCTACCTCTTAGTTCCCCACCACTGCTCCCTCACACACCCGCCTCCGGGCCAGCCAGCGCTGCTGAAAGCCCCCAGGCTTGCACAACCTCCTGGCCTCTGTGCTGGGCTTCCTGTCCTTTCCCTTTTCTCATCCTCCTAGGCCCAGTTCAGATCTGTCCTCTGGGAAGTTCTCCTGGACTGTTCATGAGTGGAAAGCACACTCCTTCCTCCACTTGCCTTTAGCTCAATGTTGATTCTGCTGGGACCCCTCCAGCCAGGGACACTATAGCTGTTAGCTTACCATTCTGTCCCCCACCCTTCTCTGACAACCAGAGCAGAAGCATTGTCTGTGTCTCCTTAGAATCTAGCACAGGCTTCCGTGAGCAGTTTGATGAATCCTCCATTTCTGAGTCTCACACGCCTTCATTCTCCTCCTTCTCTATAAACCCATGCAATCTTCTGTCTGTTAAGTCCACTTGGTGCTGTGGGGGTGGGGTTCCTGCCCATTGTGTTCCTGGCCTGGTTGATGAGATAAGCTGTGTTCTGCCAGGCAGACAATAAAGATAAGGTGAGCTTCCTTCTAGAGATGTAGTCTTGAGCTTCACTGGGGTTCAGAGGAGGGAGGGTTCATCCACATGGCTAGGGGAGTGGAGACCCTCTGTGTACCCTACCTGGACAAAGCTATGGGAAATGCTGACTCCCTAGACACTCCCATCGTCACTGAACTGAATTTCCATTTTCAGTCAGCTCTCAAGTGTGTTTAATTGAAACAGTAACTCAGTTTTCATGGAAAGCTCATTTCTCAGAAAAAGAAGAAACAATTGTTGAGTTTTACAGAACTCGTTTTACATAGACCAGCTCTTTCATAAGAAATTAAAATTCGCAGGAAACATTACAAGACTTACTCTCGCCTTCCCTCCTCTTCTTACCAGCTCCCCTGCCCCTGCCCCACACCCCTTCCCCTCACACTTCTACCCCGTCCACACCCTTCGCTGCTCTGGTCTCAGACTGAAAAATGCCCAAGCCCACGCCCACATCCACGCAAACACCCGTGCAGGCGCACTCTGCAGCTGCTCAGACACTCGGTCATGCACAAAAGTGGCAGGCTTGCCCAGAATAATTGTGGCAGATAAATCACTTTTTTCTTCCTGGAATTTGCTATGAGATCTAATTTGTTGCCCTGTGTGTCTATGATGGTTTCTGGTCAAGGAAAAACAGATTCTAGAAAGACTTGGAAATTTGCTTCAGGAGAGCTGAAGGGAAACCTTGAATATGACACTTACCTGCACCCCCGCAAAGTAAACCAAGCAGAATAGTCTGAAGGTGAAAGAACAACAAAAACATGCTAAAGAAAGTGAATAATCTCAGGGATGTACCACATAAAACCCAATGATACAGGTGATCCTCGAGTCTCCTCCGATCCCTGCTCAGTTTACATGCCTCCAATGCCAGAGGACTCGTTTCCTGCCCAGGCAGTGCCTTCCACGGCTAGGTGGACACTTGCAGGGAGGTCATTCCTCGTTGCTACCAGGACATCAGTCTCTCTTCTCTTCACCCTCAAGTATCAGCCAGTCCAGATAGTTGAAAACCCTGAAGAATAAGATTTGGTTTACTTGGCTGGAAATAATATTGTTATAGATAATAATTTTCAAATGTGAGATTGTCATCAAAATGTGGATGTCATTAAGAATTCATCAAATAGATGATTCTGTGTTGAGTTTGATCATAGGAATATTCCATAGTTTATTTTCCCCAAATTAAGATGAGCAGCCACTCTGAGATCTTTAGCCCATGAAGGAATGGGCAGGGGATGGCTTGCTTTCTCATCTATAGAATGGTTCTGGAAAGGCTGCTGAAGAACATGCTGGAAATGGCTCTCTGAAAAATTTCTTTCTGCTTTTGCACTGTTGATTCTGCCGTCTTCAGCACAGACCTAGGACTGATGGTTGTCATTCTTTTGCTTATTTCATAATCTGACTGATACATGTTATTCTTCAGTCTCAAAAGGCACTGGGATGCCCAGGCAGAAGAGAGTTTATGTTTCAAATTTTCTTCAGTGCCCAGAATTGCTGAGGACTATTAAGCTCCCAATAACTGGCTGTGAGTAACCTCACTGAGCTCCTGAAATGTCATTGCTGGGCCCTGTAAAACCAGCTTTTGCATGAGATGTGTGAGGAATGCAAGTAAATGACCATCACCTTCCCTTTCTCCAACCAGTTCCAAATTGGCTTCGATCAATTCTCTAAATCTTGTGTAGTAAGGAACAGTGTACCCCTTCCCAAGAACCTGAGTGGTGAGCTGCTCTTAAGTAGGATCTAGTAATGGGTTTAGAGCTTACAACAGCTTGTTTCAATTAAACGCTATGATATTGGCTGGATTTCCTATTTTATATCTTCTTTAATCATCAAATGTATTTGGTAAAAAATCTGAATTGTAGGCCTCCATGAAACCATATAGAGCATAGTCAATTTTAACTGTAACAAATTGAAGTTATCAGTGTAATACTATATGCAAAACCAGCAGACTTGATAAGGCAGTAAGAAACCATAACTGAAAAGGTCTTTGATGTTGTGTGATGAAGTCTAACATTGTCCTTAGCAAACCCAGCTACCATAATGAGCCAGAATTTTAAAAAATATTTATTTGGCTGCGCCAGGCATGTGGGATCTTCCGTTAGCATGCAGGATCTTTTAATTGTGGCATTCAAACCCTTAGTTGCAGCACATGGGATCTAGTTCCCTGACCAGGGATTGGACTCAGGCTGCCTGCATTGGGAGCATAGAGTCTTAGCCACTGGACCACCAGGGAAGTCCCCAGAATTTCTAATAAATTCTAGACCATCATTTTGCAACAGGCAGCACTCCCATACCTGGTTCTTTCACAGTGTTTCTGCTGTAGAACTGGTCTCTCCATACCATCATCATATTCAGACTCGCAACTCTGCTGGTTGGAATTCCAGGACAGTGCATAGCCTCACCACACAGCTCTCTCACTGAGGAGTGAAGTATAGGTCTGCCTTCACCAGTTTAGCTGTGGGGTCTTTGCTGATCCTTTAAATTGGAGCTACCACTTTGACTCTGCCTGTTCATATACGTTACAGTAACATAAGCTCTTCCATCCCTGAACTGATCTACTCATATTCCAAAATGGTGGTCACCAAATCTGTGAGCCAGTGAAATAGGCCCAGATACTATCTCTTCATACCTACAAGCTAGATAAAATCATCTGTTTCTGAGACAGATAAATCAAAGGCTAACATATCTTCTGGAACTTCCTTTGAAACTGCTACAAGATGTACTCTTGATTTGAAAAGTCAGAAAGACAATTGAAAAAGTACAGTTTTTCATCTTATGAGCATCCTTTTCTTGAATGGAGTCAACAATAATAATGTTTTCAGAGGATAGAGTCCAAAAATCAAGAGACTGGGCTAAGTTAACTTCTATTTCACAATATCTCTGACTGAGATTTGACTTATTACTGGAAAAATACGTAAGGATGGTACTTCCTTCAAGGACAAATTGCATCGATGCAATGGCATTGCAGACAAATTGCATCGTCTGCATTGCAGACGATGGTGGCTGGTCACACCCAAGAAAAACAGACACAGAAACTGTAGCCTGCAGGTTGGGCAGCAAAACTGGAACCCAATTCTTTCTGTTTCTGCTCTGGATGTAAGATCACACTTAGCTTTTCCCAGGTCAGGTTGGCAGGCAGGGAAGCCACAGGACCCCAGTTACCTCTACTTCCTTCTGCAAGCACTCCTGTCCTCCCGCCACCCCACAGAGTAGCCGGGTTCACTCTGGGGTTCTCTCTTTAAATATGTCTGTTCTGTTATTCAACCTTTCTATAGAGTATTTCCTCTCAGCAGGTACATATCTTTGTCTAAGATCTCTAATTGATTTTTTTTCTCTAACCACTGTTCTTATTTCATAATAGTTTGTCCTTGTTTCTTGGCTGTAATAATATCCTCCCTTTTCTCCCTGAGAATATATAGTATTTACTTAGAGTACTGATTAGTTTGTGTTCTTAGCTCTGTTTCCTCAGGAGACATTCCATGATTGATGCTGTTCTCTTTCAGAGTGTGCTTTTGCTCAGATGTGTAGGGTTTCTTGCTTGTGTGTTTATGCTTTAGAAATTGGAATCCCTCTTTAATCTGTTTTCTGCCTCTGTTTATACAAAGTACTGGCGAGTTGGGTGGTAGCTACTTCTGCAGGTTTTAGGACAGGAGGACTAGGATGTGCCTCAACAGCTGATCTTAGGTGTTTGGGGTACCCTTGGACCTCCCAGAGTCTGCTAGCCACCTGAGGCTCTGCCATATCCCATTGTTTCAATAAACAGCTCTTATTGTTTTTGTAGTGAAAATGGAAGGTGAGGGGAGAGGGGCAGGGCTCCATGGCTATCTAGCTCTGGAATGTCAACTTCTATCTAGCAGAGCCATAGTCTGCGCTTGGCTTCCACTCCTCCCTTACCTGATATTTTTCTCCCTGTGGTTTGTCTCCATGGCTGAAGCCTCTGGCTTCAACTTCCCGTGTTTTCTCGTTGGCATTCTTCACTGTTTCAGGTTCAAGTGTCACTCACCATCTTAGTTTTGAGCATGACTGTTTAACTATCCACTCTGTCACTTCTGTGGATTTGATATAGAAAGGGGAAGAGGGGTTTGGGAGAAGGCGCAGCCTTAGACTGTGGCTTTGTCATGGTGTCGAGAGCCTTCTGTGTGGCCATGCGGTTTCTGGCTTCTTCTCCTGAGCGTGCTTGGGGTGGTCTCCTTGGAGGTTCTCCAGCTGGGAGCCCCCAGCTGCAGTCCTCTGATGCAGGGCAGTGTATCCTGTGGCTGACCGCGCCTGACCATCAGCTCCCATTGGTCCTCCCCTCTGCTTTGAACTCACAGCTGGCTCTTTATCTCGGGATCCACATCTAACCCCCTAGAAAACCTCTTCCATGGCCCCCATTGGTAGTGGACACATAAGCTGTTTTAGAGACCCTCCCACTCAATTCTGGGGCTATTCCAGCCAGCTTTTGCTCTTTAGATTTTTCCAGAAGAGAGTCAGCCATTATATACATATCTCCAAAAGCCTAGGGAATACATATCAAATTCTTGAAGCCCCTTTTCTTGGCTTCAAGGAGGAGAGGCACCCCTTTACTTCCATCTTGGGAAGGTGGGGAGAGGGTCCACTCAGTACACTGACAGCTTTCCAGGGAAATCCTTCCTTTACAATCTTTCCCTGGTTCATCTTCAACTTCTGCTTTTCAATCTTGAGGTAGGTAATGAACTAATGGTTGAAAGATGGGTTTCACAAGCTTTCAGCATGACCTGCCTGGCAAACTCACAATTACTGTATTGGGCTCGGGTTTGAGACATCAGTCAAAACTGCACAGGAAGAGTCCCATTTTAACCTCCTGTTACTTATGTGTCTGTAATCCTGCATTTTCTTCTAAACGTACCTAATGGAAGATATATTATTATATTATATATAATCAGCCATCATTTTTTTTTCAGGGAGCTAGAGGACCTAATGGCTCAGTTGGTGAAAAGGTAAAAGATGAAAAAGAAAAATTTTCTCTTCCTTCTTCCTGTCTCTCTGGGTTTAGTATAACTGAACTGTTGGGCTGAAGTACGAAACATGTAAATGTCATGGATCAGAGAAAAACATCTGGATGGAACTGCTTGGGGAAGGCGGAACATCTGGAGCTGGAGGAGAGTGAATAGCCTGCCAGGTTCTCTCCTCTGTCACTCCCTCCACCCAAACGCATTCAGTGAGCGCCGTCAGCTTATCTCCAAGTAAAATGTCAGTTGGCAAGACGGCTGTTTCTGTACCATTAAGCAGCACCAATCAGAGAATCCATCCATCTAATGAAATTCAAAGAACAATTTTTCTGACTTAGGTGTGAATGTTGTTCCTTCCATGAATGAACCCAAGACTAGATAGTCAGCCTGTCCTCTTCCTCACAGGGTGATCCTGGCAACAGAGGCTTACCAGGACCCCCAGGGAAAACTGGACAAGTTGGTGCTCCTGGGGTCATGGGACCCCCAGGGCCTCCTGGACCCCCTGGGCCCCCAGGCCCTGGATGCACAACAGGACTTGGATTTGAGGTATTTTCCTTCATCCCTGTGGTTAAAGAGCAATGTGCATTACAGATGACTGGAAAGGCCAGCTAACTGGATGCCATGGTGCTGCTGGTTCCCTGCTGAGCCCCAGCTTCCAGCACCATACCTGGCACAAGGAGGTGTCTGGGAGTCAGATCTGAAATTCTTCTTCTTCCTTCCCTAGGATACCGAGGGCTCAGGAAGCATCAGGCACTTACACGAGCCCATCTCTGGGCCAACGGCTTCAAGTGTAAGTTGACTTTTGAAACCTTCACTTTGAGGATTGTCATGCTGTCATGCTGGAGCAGGGAAGCTGTGGGGTGCCGTCCTGCTCTGTTGCTTTCAATAATTCACACTCTCTGAGCCTCCAGCTTCCAGCTGTGCGGTGGGCAGACCAGGTGCTCTTTATAGCTTGTTTCTTTGAGGAACAGCATAGAGGTTTTGCACAAGATATAATATGGGAAAACTTGAAAATTACCTTTCTCTCTCTCTCCCCAGTCCCTAACCATCAAGCATCTCTACTTCATTGCCTCCTTTCTGCTGCCCTTTCAAGACTCACACTTTGCCCCATTTCAGAATCCCATGCTCCTAACAGGTACCCCTGCCCGCTACCTCTTCCCCCAGGGAGGTGTGGTCCATCTTCTACTATGATATTTCTCTCAAGACCAGTCCCCAGGATCTCATTATGTTTGTCAAGTGGTACCCAGAGCTGAGCACACTGGTACAGGAGGAGCTGAGCCCCACAGAGGAGAGCATCACTGCCCCCTCCATGATTGAATAGGAAGACCTCCCCCATCCCCCAGATGCAGAGGGCTCTGAGGTGCAGGGTCAAAGGACACTCAGCCAGTGCTGGGAGAAGACCTCTGTTCCTCTTGCTGTCTGAGATGTTCCTTCCTTCTGACTCTGTAAGGGGAATTTGCCGTTCATCTTTTGCTACCATTATCAGGGATAAAATCCTTATGAGAGCTTAGGGAGAGATGGCAAGACAGAAGGGTAGATGGAAAGTGGGCAAAGTGAATAGAAAAAAATTCAAAGAATATTTGTTTGTTTTGCCAGGGTCCCAAAGGAGAAAAAGGAGACCGGGGACCGAAGGTGAGGTCATAGATCTGTAGTAGGGGTGAGAGAAGTTTTCATCCCGGTTCTAGGAGCATTACCCATATACAGTGAATTTTTTCCCACTTTCACTGCTATATCCAGGGTGACAGAGGGATGGATGGAGCCAGCATTGTGGGACCCCCTGGGCCCAGGGGGCCACCAGGGCGCATCGAGGTCCTGTCTAGTGTGAGTATCACCAGGTCAGAGCATGGCTATGTGTTTTGTGACTTTGCTAAAGGGGAGGGAGGGTTATCCACAGCTTTGGCGCCTTCGGGGCTGCTAGTTATGCAGGGGGTGTGTAGCTGGCATCTGGTGGTGGAGTTTCTACCTGCCAGCGTGGGCCATCTGTCTGTGCCTACTGTGATACCTCTGTTGTCTCACATAGTGTGTCCCCAACCCTCTCTTCTGGTTGGCAGCATTTGCAGTCAGGAAAATAAGTGTAACAGAGCTGTTACCAACAGGCAAGGAACATAAGTGGGGGAACCAGGGAGGAAAGATGGTTTAGAATATGAGAAATCCAGACAGATTTTCTGGAAGAAGTATCTTTAAAGAGGGACTTGAAAGCTAAGCAGGATTTACCAGGTAGGTGTGGAGGACAGGACTTCCAGAACTCAGGAGTCGGAACTCTCAGAACCGAAGCACAGAATAGAAAAACATGGGTGTATCCAAGGCCCAGGGAGCTGATGGGCTTGGGGGTATGTGGAGAGTGATGGAAATTTGTAGAGAAGACTGGAATGTGGGCTGGGACCCGATCGCAGCCCACTGGACATTAGAACATCACATTTGTGAAAAATCATGGCGCTTATGAGAGAAATAACATCATACTAGTAGATGACAGAAAGACAAAAAGTCCCAAATAACTGAAAAAAACAATGACATAGATTTTTAAGTATAATTCAAAAATATCAAATGTAGATAAGGATGTGGTGAAATAGAAAAATCTCTTTGTTGGAAGTATAAATTGTACAGTCCCTTTAGACAGCTCTTTGGCAACGTGCTAATATGTTCATACTGAAAATTTCCACATGGAAAGACCTCCATGTCATATGATTGAGTAAAAAAAGCAAGTTGAAGAATAATACACATAGCCTGGTACCATTTATATAAAATAACCACTTGGACAGATACACATAAAACACACATATACACCCCAAAAACACTGTTTTCTGTAGGTATTAATATTATTATTAATTTATAATTATATATTAGTAACATACATATAATATTAATTGTTTCAGTCACTCATTCATGTCCAACTCTTTGAGACCCCATGGACTGCAGCCTGCCAGGCTTCCCTGTCCTTCATTATCTCCTTCACCATGTATATATTTTAAATTCTAAAAATTAATAAAATTTTAATATTTAAAATCATGCAAGAAAGAAGACATTCATATACTGTGCAGTTTTAAGATTAATCAAAAGAGAAAAGTGATAATATGGCTCAGTGCCACCTTAAGAAGTGGGTGGAGTGTGTGTATTGGCAGTGGGCGGGTGTTGTCAGTCTCCGCCTGCATCTGCCATGCAGGGTGACTTCAGTTAAAGCCTCACTGCCAGGAAGAGGTGGAATATGTGCCACCCTCTGTCTCTTTGTCTGATTTTTCTCTTTTCAGTCTTTGACCAACATCACCCAAGGATTCATGAATTTCTCGGACATTCCTGAGCTCGTCGGGCCTCCGGTGTGTATCCACAGCTGCCCTGGAATGAGGGTCCTACCCAGATGCCCCAGTTGAAACTAAGTTGGATGGGTTTGGAATCTTTGGGCTCCTGAAGCACAGAGCTTAAGTGTTTCAAAGTAGAATGGAAAGAGAGCTTGTGTCTCTGAGAAGTTGCTGCAACATTAATTTGATTGTGCTGGGAGTTTTGTCCAATGTGGTGGAAGCTTCCAGTCCCTTGCATCAGAAATATGTGTAATGGAAATCAGAGAATCATAACTAACAAGTTAATTGACGTCTGAGCAATGCTTTGGGCCTGCTTTTATTTACGTGGTCTCATTTCCCAGAAGGGGAGGAGCCTACTGCTAATGGGGAAACTGGCACATGAGGAGGGAATGTGACTGGCTTCAGTCTTCCTGGCCCCGTTTAGAGATCAGGAACACACAAAGAAGCTATCTCATTTTTTCAAGTCCACAGAGTCAGTTTGTGACACAGTAGGACCTCAGAGGAAGGAAGCTTCCTCCTGCAGCCCGGGGGGTGGATTTCCACTGCATCTTCTGCGTCTGCTGGTGACAGCTGGGGAGAGAGGAAAGAGCTCTGGCCGTGAAAGCTTTGGGTTCCCAGTCCCCAGTGGGGTTGGCCTGAACCCCTGCCATCCACATCCTGGGGAAAACTCAGCTCTCTCCCCAAGGCTCTTGCAATATATATCCTGAAACCAAATATCTGAGAGATTCCTTTAGAGCCAGTGTCTCCTGCCGGGTGCCTCTGTTCATGGGTCGTTTCACTGTCTCTTCCCTACATTTAATGGGGCTCCCTTTCCTTGATTTCTGCTAGAACTACCCAAAACACCCCAATAAGCAAACCCTAAAGCAAAGAAGCAAAAGTCATTTCCCAAAGTTTTCTTCTAATTATTGGAAGTTTAGAGCATTAGGTGGCTTAATTCTAAAGCAAAACACAGCCTAAGATCTAAGAATTGGCATCTCTTTTCTGAGTCCTTGGGCCTTGTCTGCCTGCACCCCTTCTCTTTTTCCCACCCCAAGAATCTTCTTTCTGTCTCAATCCCTGGCTTTCTCTTTGGCAAATCCAGGCCTTCAAGGGTATCTCTAAGGGAGGATCAAGGTTTTCCTATTCAGATAGTTCCCTCCCCATTACATCCTTACGCTTTTCCACTCCATTATATCAATCTCTAGTTTGGGAAGATCCCCTGGAGAAGGGAATAGCTACCCACTCCACTATTCTAGCCTGGAGAATCCATGGACTGTACAGTCCATGGGGTCGCAAAGAGTCAAACATGACTGAGCGACTTTCACTTTCATCACTTTTCGTCTGTACACTATATATATATATATATTAGTATATAGTCCTTTGTACCTGTTGCTTCTGCATCTACATAGTCAACCAACCTTGGATTAAAAAAAAGACTGAAAAAAAATCCAGAAAGTTTTAAAAAGCAAAACTTGAATTTGCTGCCTGCTGGCAACTGTTTACATAGCTTTTACATTGTATTAGGTATTATAAGTAATCTAGAGATGATTTAAAGTATATGGGGTATGTATATTGGTTATATGCTGACCATTTTATGTAAGGGGCTTGAGCATCTGAGGATTTTGGTATCCACAGAGGATCCTGAAACCCGTACCCCTCGGATACCCGGGGATGACTGTGCATTGGGAAAGTTGTTGTCGTTCAGTTATATCTCTGTATGTATATTCTGCCAAACTCTTACGCCTTTAATAGGTATGTGGGTAGCTGGGCTTGGAGGAAAAAGTGTCCTGGCACCATGTGGAGTGAACCACAAATTTTGTTTCCTAGAGCCTTTAAAGCCACTGGCCATTTAAAATAATCCCTCTCGCTGAGGGAAGAGAACTGAGTCTCACCAACTGCCCCCACATCTAACCCCAAATACCCCAGCACACCCTTGGGGCCCACCCCTCAGAGTTGGGGAACTTCTGAGAATATTTGTGAAGGTCAAGCACTGCATTCATTGCCCCAGGGGTTTCTGAGGTCGAGAAGGAGGAGGAGTGGTTGGGGGTGGGGGAGGCTGGGACTTACGGAGCCCCACGGAGCCCCAAGTCCTGACTGGGGGTGCAGAGGCTCCAGGCTTCTGGGCATTTTCTGGCTCCGTGCCAACTAGCTGTGTGACTGCATGGTTCCTCCCCCTATGGAATGGGTCTTGAGTCCCACTGGGTGGGGACATGCTTGGGCCTTTGGGAGGTGCTAGAGGAAGTGTGTTCTTGCCTGGAGAGTCCCGGGGACGGGGGAGCCTGGTGGGCTGCCGTCTATGGAGTCGCACAGAGTCGGACACGACTGAAGCGACTTAGCAGCAGCAGAGGAAGTGAGCCCCTGGGGTGCAGGTTCCTGCTGGCCTGGAAGTGCTGCTCCTGAGCTGCCTCTTTGTCTTTCTGTGTCACAGGGCCCCGAGGGCATGCCTGGGCTGCCAGGATTCCCAGTGAGTACCATGGTAGCCATCTTCCTTTGTGCCCTGTGGCTATGTACATTCTGTTCCTCCCACCTGGAATGCTGTTCCTCTCCATCTGCCCAGCTGAGCTCTAGTAGTTCTTGCTCATGTAGTCTTTCCTACTTGCCCCCACCTAGAGTGATTGTTCCCACCTTTGAGTCTAAAAGGGCTTTATTTTCACCTCTTTTCTGCCTTGAATAACAGTTACTTATGCCCCTATTCTTTTTTCCTCAACTGTACCATGATCAGCTTGCAGAGGGTGGGGTCTTGTTCATCTCTTTCTAGCCTAGGCCAGCCAGAGTCAGAGTTGGAGCCCATGGTTAGCTTCCTATAAATGCGAGTAGATCAATCAGTCATTTCAGGTAGCTAGCGTCAGAGTGGCAAATAGATGGGGAAACAGCGGAAACAGTGGCTGACTTTATTTTTCTGGGCTCCAAAATCACTGCAGATAGTGATTGCAGCCAAGAAATTAAAAGACAGTCACTCCTTGGAAGGAAAGTAATGAACAATATAGACAGCATATTAAAAAGCAGAGACATTACCTTGTCAACAAAGGTCTGTCTAGTCAAGGCTATGGTTTTTCCAGTAGTCATGTATGGATGTGAGAGTTGGACTATAAAGAAAGCTGAGCACCGAAGAATTGATGCTTTTGAACTGTGGTGTTGGAAAAGACTCTTGAGAGTCCCTTGGACTGCAAGGAGATCCAACCAGTCCATCCTAAAGGAGATCAGCCCTGGATGTTCATTGGAAGGACTGATGTTGAAGCTGAAACTCCAATATTTTGGCCACCTGATGTGAAGACCTGACTCATTTGAAAAGACCCTGATGCTGGGAAAGATTGAGTATAGGAGGAGAAGGGAATGACAGAGGATGAGATGGTTGGATGGCATCACTGACTCAATGGACATGAGTTTGGGTAAACTCCTGGAGCTGGTGATGGACAGGGAGGCATGCTGCAGTTCATGGCGTCGCAAAGAGTCAGACACAACTGAGCGACTGAACAGAACTGAACTGAGAGTCAAAGTAGATAAAATTCCTAGAGAGAGAGGATGGTGGTGATGGGGGACCGAAAGGGGGGAATCAGAGCCTGCAAGTCCAGTAATTAGCAGTCTGTGTGCACCATGCTATGGGGCTTCCACCGTGGAAGGTGAAAGTGCATCTCTGTGTAGGAAGTGATCAGTTGAGTCTAAATGCTTGCGTCTGCTCTGAAGCCCAAGGCTCCAGAGTGAAATCTGCACCATTGCTCTGTATAGTGCAGTCATGAAAAGGCCTAAATGCCGCTGGTGATGTGTGTGCTGCTTCCAGGATAGGTGAGGGAAATTTATCAAAAAATGTAATGGGGATTTGTCATTGATGGTAGAATTATAAGTGGTTTCTTATTCTACTTTTTTATATTTCTGAGGTTTTCTATTTTTTTAAAGGAGCATATGCTATGCTGACACTGAAAATACAGGAGAACTTGACATTAAAAAACAGGAGAGAGTGACAGCCACAGGAAAGACCTCTTAGTTAGGAAGAGGAGGCGAGACCTCTGAGCTCCAGGCCCAGCTTGGCTTCTCCAAAACCAGAGTGTGTCCCAGACACATTTGCCTCTGAATGACTAGTTCTGTGTTCCCGAGGGAGCCTTGGGCTTCTCAGAGGAGCCTTTGGGACCACTTGAAGAGTAAGGAGGGGGCCAAGTAAGCAGGATCCAGGGCACTGACAAGACTCCATCTGATGTATTTTATATACTGGGCTTTTGTTTAAGACTTTACTTGAAAAAAGGAATGAAAAGAATTTCACTGCTAAAAAATAACAACTATTTGAGGACCACTGCATTAACCCAGAAGAAAGGGACTTGTGAAAAGCTAAATTACATAAAAAGTGTTGAAACTCTTTTTGGGGACAGACGTCTGGCTGTGTGAGTCATTGTCGCAGATCTTAAGTGTCTGTTGGAGTTGAGACTAGGTCACCTCTCACCGGATGTGCAGAATTTGGTTCTGCAGAGGGAATAGTGGAGGCATTGGTGGGGGTTGGGGGTGGGTGCAGAGAGGCTAAGGGGACAGGCTCGCCCCTGGTGGAGCTACGGGAGTGGAGGATGAAGTGCCAAGACCAGCTGGGATCACTTTGGATGTCAGACTAGGGTGTCTGGATCCCATTCCCTAGGTAGTGGGGAGCCAGAGAAGGGGTGGGAATCATGGAGGATGGATGATGGGGCAAGTGGGCTGCAGGACAGCCCCAAGGACCCATGGGTGAGCAGAGGCAGCAGGCAAGGCCGTTTCAGTGATGCCCATTGGAGGAAACCATAGTTCAAAGAGAAATGGGGCCTCTAGGGCTCCTAACACTCGATGCTGTCTTCCTCCCCCAGACCACAATTTCCAGACCACTTAAAATTAGGAAAACATCGTAACTGTGACTTCCACTGACACTCTGTATTCTTTTACTTTTGGGGGAAAAAGAAAGAAACTTTGTTTAGTTAAAGCATTTTAATTTTAACAAACAACCAAGTACTCTCCAATAACTCCTTCTAGGGCCCAAGAGGTCCAAAAGGTGACACTGGCGTACCTGGATTTCCAGGACTAAAAGGAGAACAGGTAAGAAGGGCCAGGTGTGTGGGTGGGAGAATTTGCTACATATTTCAAGTGGGTTGAAAGTAGCTGTTAACTTTTTTAAAGTTTGAGATATAACTCAGGTACCATAAAATGCACCCCTTTCAATTGTGAAATTTGGTGATTTTTAGTATAGTTGCAAGGTCGTGCAGCCACCACCACTATCTAATTATAGAACATTTTCATCATGTTGGAAGAAACACTGTGTCTTGTAGCAGTCACTCCCCAGCTGTTAACTTTCGTGATCTCAAGATTCCTCCAGGGTGCAGGTGCAGTGCATGGAGAAATAGATAGTCATCATAGTTGGAAAGAGAACTCAGCCAAGACTCCCCTGAATGTTCTTCCCATGAGTTCTGTGCTCGGTCTATGCCTGCGCCGGGCTCTCACATTATGATATGCACTCCCTGAGGGCAGGCACATCCACTTTCCTTTCTGTGGCTCCAGTACTTAGCACTGTGCCTGATACATGAATGGCACTCAAAATATTTGCTGGATGAAAGGATGTATGAGTAATGAATGCAATGAATGCTAACATTTAGAAATTCTTATTATGCTATTATATTATTATGATTAATATAAGCTGGGGCATTCTGCAGTTGGTTAGCAGTCTTGGTCCAGAAGTTTTGGGATAAATATTTAGCATGCAGAGCACTTCCTGAGATTTCTAGGACGTTGAAATGATCTTTGTACCTTTCCACATTTGCCTTAGAATTGGTTTCCCAGTTGGTTTTTATAGGTAAGGGGAGAGTAACATTTTCATACACAGACTGCTGTGACTCTGCATTGGATTCGTCTGTCCATCCATCCATTTATATACTCATCCTGCTTACATCCATTCCCTTTGATATACCAGCCAGGTTCCTATGCTAGGCGCTAGGAACAGTGAGATAAGATGTGAGGAACAGACATGCAGAGAGCCACAGAGAGACTGGTTATTGCTGTAACGGGAGTCTGTACAAAGCCAGCAGGAGAAACCCTGAGCCTGCCTTGGGGTGTCAGGGAAGGTGGGTGCATCTCTAAGAGAAAGGACCATTAGCTACTCTCTTTCCTTCCTTCCCAAACCATTTCACACTAGCCCCAAGAAAGTGGAGAGAGTCTCTAGTGTCTGTTGGACCACAGTCCAGGGGGCGGAGGGTTCAGTGTGCTGGGTCTGAGTTTAACACTACATGAGACCTTGTCTTGGGGTGCCTTTTGCTGCCTCGGGCCTGCAGAGAGGGTGTGGGGCCAGGGCAGCTCTGGCTTGCGAGGAGACCTGGTCAAATCCGATTAGCTCTTGCCTTAAACACTCTGTTTTCCATGTGGCAAGTTCAGGCGGATCAAGAAGGACCTACTTGCCATCCCTGCCCTATCCCCTGCCACCTTGAAAACTGGGAAGAACACCCAGACAGCTCTGCTCTGACCCCAGCGGCAAACGCACTTTCTCTGGCTTTACCTCTAATGCTTTTGTGCTTGCTTCTTCTTGCTGCTGGCGTGCTCAGGACCGCTTTTCCTCACCAGTTGAGTGGTAAGATCCAAATATCAAGTGTGGGCCTGGGGGACAGAGAGGAGAGGCTGCTCGGATTGCTTTGGCGCCACTGCCCTGGCTGCTTCCAGCCCTGTTGAAGGGAGACTTTCGAGTGGTCCAGCCCAGCTTTTCAGGGGCCAGCATTGAAGCCTTGAATGGCTCCTTTCCCTGGCCTTTCTCTGAACATATATCTTCTTGAAAGCCTCCTGGGTGGTAGGTAGCCCTACAGAGTGCAGAATTGGGGGCAGGATTCTGTGTCCCTGCCACCAGTCTCCCCATCCCCCCTGTGTCCCAGCAACTGAGATAACTTTGCCTGATCAGGTGAGTGTTTGTACAGGAGCCTGGAGCTTGGAGGCAAAATTCCACATAGAGACTCAGGACCCCTGTGTTGACAGAGGCCTCCACCGATCATGCTCTCATGGCTTTCCCAATTTTAGATATTTTAACAAGAATAAGGATTTTAGGCGAGAACAGATCTCAAGTTGAGCTGTTAGGAGCACAAGCCACCAGATATATTAATGTTAGGAGCCAGAGGTCCTTAGCGGGGAGCATACAGCCAGAGGTGGGGTGGACCTTGAGGATTGAGGTTCCTGGAGGATTAAGGTGGGGATGCTGAGCAGGCAGCAGCAGGAGCCTTGGAGGGGCTTGCAGGACCCCAACCTGTGCTTTCAGACAGTAACTGAAGTACATGGAGGCAACAGAGTAGACGATATTTAACCACTTAGGAGGCTGTGCAATATTTCAGCAAGAGGTCATGTCAGGGCAGGGGGGTTGGAGAGGCGATTTGAAGGCCAAAGAAATGGTGGTGAG
>NW_011494815.1:1560684-1562366 GCF_000754665.1 Bison bison bison | reverse complement strand
AATGGTGGTGAGCTTGTGGATAAGGTGGCGAGGTGGGGCCCAACTTCATCAAAAGGTTCTCTGAATTACAGGGTGAGAAGGGAGAGCCAGGTGCCATCCTGACGGGGGATATTCCTCTGGAAAGGCTGAGGGGCCAAAAGGTAATTATTCTACCAGACCCTGAAACCACATGTCTGCTTCAAATCTCATCTTTGTTTCTGCTGCTGACTGTGTTCATCTGAGTGACAGGTCTTTGTCTTCCTGTTTTAGGGTGAACCTGGAGAGCACGGAGCCCCGGGACCAATGGTAAGCCAGAGCATGTTACCCCTAAACTGGGGTTTGAAGCATTTATCGTACTTTGGCTCAACTAGATTGAGTTATGAAAATAATGATATGGCAATGTGTGTGTGTATCAATGTATCAAGGGTAGGCTGATTGTAATTAAATAAAATCTCAGTGGTTTAGCATAGTCGTGGCTTAGTTCTGAGTTTTACAAAATCCACTGTGGTGGTTGCCAGTTGGGTATCTCCCCTCCAAGCAGTGACTCGGAAGCCCATGATGCTTGTGTCCTGTGACTTTACTGTCTGGTGGATTCAGATTCACACTGGCATCTTCCAGCTGGCAGGCCAAGCTTGGGGAGGGGACAGACCATGGAAGATGATGAGTTCCACCTCTGGCCTCCACTGATGCAGGAGGCAGTGGGGTGGGTGGTGGGGGAGCTGTGTGTCCAGAAGGAAGTGGGGAAGCAGATGGTGGTGAGCCCCACAGTTGTGCCATGGGTCTCGCCAGCTATAGACTACCATTGCCCAGGCAACCTGGGCCTTTTGGCTTCTGGTCTTAGATCTGCTGCTCATTTGCTGTATGACCTCAGACAAGTCCTCTTCTCTCTCTGGGCTTCTGTTTTCCCATCTGCAATTGAGGGTGTTGACTGAGTACTGAATGACATGATTGGGCCTTTCTTGCTTTATTGCTCCAGGAACCTATAACTCATTCAGGCTTCTGAGCAGTTTTAAACTACCAGTTCTCTCCAGATGAACCCTAAACTTCCCTGTCTTATATTTCTCCTCAAAGAACAAAGAAAACTCATGCAACATCCACCATGGGTTGGACAGTGATGCTTCAACACAGATCATCTCATTTAATTTTCACCACCCTGAGCGGTGAATGTCAGAATGCCCATTTTATAGACCAGGAAACTGAGGTCAAAGCAGTTAAGTAACTTGCCCACTGCCACACAGCTTGTTAATAACAAGCGGGAATTTGAACCGAAGTTGTCAGAGTCTGTGTCCTAGTTTTTCCCAGCACACCTCACTGCCTCCTGTGAACGCCTTCATTCTTCTGAAACATTTGGGGCTGGGGAATTGCACACTGGGATTTGAATGTGGGGTTTGTTTGAAGCTGGATCTCTGGACTGGGGAGAAAGGACCTCACAGTACTCTAACAGGCACATGGCCTTGATGAATGGTGCGTAAACTCCAAGGTGCAGCCTTCAAAGGACTTTCTAAGGCCTTTGGTCCCTTCAGTTCAGTTGCTCAGTCCTGTCCGACTCTTTGCAACCCCATGGACTGCAACACACCAGGCTTCCCTGTCCATCACCAACTCCCAAAGCTTGCTCAAACTCATGTCCATCAAGTCAGTGATGCCATCTAACCATCTCATCCTCTGTCATCCCCTTCTCCTGCCCTCAATCTTTCCCAGCATCA
>NW_011494815.1:1512016-1560122 GCF_000754665.1 Bison bison bison | reverse complement strand
GGGTGGTGTCATCTGCATATCTGAGGTTATTGATATTTCTCCCAGCAATCTTGATTCCAGCTTGTGCTTCATCCAGCCTGGCATTTCACATGATGTATTCTGCATATAAGTTAAATAAGCAGGGTGACAATATACAGCCTTGACGTACTCCTTTCCTGATTTGGAACCAGTCTGTTCTTCCATGTCCAGTTCTAACTGTTGCTTCTTGACTTGCATATAGATTTCTCAGGAGGCAGGTAAGGTAGTCTGGTATTCCCATCTCTTGAAGAATTTTCCACAGTTTGTTGTGATCCACACAGTCACAGGCTTTGGTGTAGTCAATAAAGCTGAAGATGTTTTTCTGGAACTCTCTTGCTTTTTCGATGATCCAGTGGATGTTGGCAATTTGATCTCTGGTTCCTCTGCCTTTTCTAAATCCAGCTTGATTATCTGGAAGTTTGGTCCCTTAAGTCAGGCAGAATGGATGCCCTGGAGAGGCATCCTTGGTCCTAGCTGCAGGCTAGGGCAGACTGGGAGAGTTTTGTGTTAACCACTGGTTAACCACTTACTAGGGCTTCCCAACGGAGAAGGTGATGGCACCCCACTCCAGTACTCTTGCCTGGAAAATCCCATGGATGGAGGAGCCTGGTGGGCTGCAGTCCATGGGGTCGCTAAGAGTCGGACACGACTGAGCGACTTCACTTTCACTTTTCACTTTCATGCACTGGAGAAGGAAATGGCAACCCACTCCAGTGTTCTTGCCTGGAGAATCCCAGGGACGGGGAGCCTGGTAGGCTGCCGTCTATGGGGTCGCACAGAGTCGGACACGACTGAAGCGACTTAGCAGCAGCAGCAGCAGCAGCAGCAGGGCTTCCCAAATGGTGCCAGTGATAAAGAACCCACCTGCCAATGCAGGAGACATAGGAGACTTGCATTCCATCCTTGGGTCAGGAAGATCCTCTGGAGTGGGCATGGCAACCCACTCCAGTATTCTTGCCTAGAGAATCCCATGGACAGAGGAACATGGTGGGCTACAGTCCATAGGGTCACAAAGAGTTGTACACATCTGAGTACTTTGCATACATAGCCTGTCTCAACACAGTCTGTTTGCCATTTTTTTAGGGCATGGATGAACATGTTATTAGAGCAGAAAGAAGTGGCTTGATAGGTCCCAGGGTTAAACCAGTCATTCCTCTGGAAGACAGGACAGACCCAGCTTCAAAAAAAAAGAGGTGTCCACTGGACATAGAGCTTGTTCTAGGAGGAGATCATGCATTGTATGCATCCCAGGCACTGGAAGGCATGAAGGCTCCTGCAGGAGGGTGGAGCAGTGTCTCTGGGAGCAAGGGGACACAGAAAGCCAGCACTGGAATGGAGTCCATGGGCGGCGCTCATCTGGAGAACTGGGATGCCAGGCCAAGACTCTGGTCCTTAGGGACATGTGGGAGCAAGGCAGGAACCAAATCCTGGAGCAGATTATTGGACTGGGCTGACGTGAGGAGTGGGTCTGGGCTGCATTATTCCAGCAGGGGATATGGAGAGCCCTGTAACTTAAGACTGAAGGCAAAGGTCCACGTTCTGAGCTGGCCCAGCACACAGCTCCTTGGGAGTTGAGGCCTGGGGCTCCTGACCTCTTGTTTCCTTGTTATTCCTGACTGGCTGAGAGGGTTGGGTCCTGTGTATGTAATGGGGCAGAGCCTATAGGAGGGATGGAGCAAGTGGGTCCAGCTGAACTCAGAGAGACCAGCAGCCAAGGAGCCAGGCAGGTGGATGCCTAGGTTCTTGTCCCCCATCCTCCTAGCAGTGGTTCATTGTCACCACTGCCCACAGAGGTAGGCTGGACACCTCCCATCTCCCTGGCCTTTTAGTTTCTGTTCCTTTGTTTCTTTTTTAATTGAAACATATGTGACATACAGCACTGTGTACATTTAAGGTGTGCATGGTGATTTGATACATTTATATATTGTAGTATGATCGCCATTGTAGAGACAGCTGCTCTCTCACATCACATAATTATCATTTCTCTTTGCGGCTGGAATAAAGATGTAGACTCTTAGCAAGTCTGAGGATTATAATACAGTGTGGTATTCCCTGTACTGTGCGTTGTTAGCTCTCCAGGACCTCGCTGTACTAGTTGCAAGTTTGAACCTTAAGCCAGACCTCTCCTACTCCCCCGCCCTCCTGCCCCAAAACCACCTTTACACACTGTTTTTTACTATTTTAGCTTTTCTAGATTCCACATATAAGTGACATCATACACTATTTTTCTCTTTCTAATCTGGCATTTACTTTGCCTCCAGGGACCCAAAGGACCACCAGGACACAAAGGAGAATTTGGCCTCCCTGGACGACCTGTAGGTATCTGAGTTCCTCAGACTGCCCGTGGAAGAAGGACATGTGGGCCAGGCTAGCCTGTGGGTTTACTAAGGCCTCTCTCATGGGTTTCAGGGTCGCCCAGGACTGAATGGCCTCAAAGGTGCCAAAGGAGATCGAGGGGTCATGATCCCGGTGAGTGCCACACCAGAGGCCCAGCCCCACACCCAGGAACACGGCCCCAGGGCCAGTGTCAGGAGGAGGATTGGTCGGGTGCCAGGTCCAAGTGAGCAGACAGAGTGCTCAGGAGTGTTCTTCTTCCTCTGCTGCCACTTCCAAAGATCCGCAGCCCAGCCCTGTCCTCAGGCTCATTCTCAGGAGGTCCTGCACCAAATCCACCTTAGTGGAGCATAAGCTTCCGCATCCAGACCCAGAGAAGGGTGGGAGAACACGATCTGGGAATCCTCAAGAAGTCTGGTTTCAAATCCCAGGTCTTCTGACTCGGGTTATATCATGTTTTTCTTGGATTACACATTCCTGGGGGTTTCACAGGTCACTGGTGTAGATGGGGTGGGGCTGGTGAGCATTCTTGAGAGAACATAGAAGCTCAATCAGCTGCATACGCAGAGCCTCACCAGATGGCAGACCCTGGAACATCCGCAGTGTCCCGCATCTGCGAGAAGGAAGCCAGTGTTCATTGGTGCTTTTGAGGACAAGATCTCAGTCTTGATAGTAGCTCTCCTGAGAGACACTCTGCGGAGTCCTTGTTTTACACAAAAGGAAACCAGGGCCTTTAGTTAGTTAGTCACCTTTAGTTAGTTAGTCCCCACGGGAGGCCCCCCATTTGCTACATGCAAGTGCAGCTTGAAGTATGTTGTTGATTCTGTCTGTACCTCCTGGTCTCCAGGAGGTCTCCAATTGGTCTCCAATTCTGCATGCCCAGAATTGCAGAAATGAGGTGGTGTTGAATCACTGGGCATTGACTCACTCACCAAGCCCTTGGGGCTGCAGGTACAGCAGCCAGTCTAGTGATCACGTGGAGCCTCCACATGGGCCGGGCGCCTCTCACCTGCGGTCAGAGCCTCGCCCTCCCCCACGTCTGCTTCAGGTGCAGCTTGGGCTTCAGGATCAGCAGAGAAAACATCGCATGGTGTCACTGCCAGGCTGACCTGGCTCTGCCATGGACTCTGCCATCTAACAGGAGTTGGTGTTTATCGTTACATTTATGAGGGGTCCTTTCAGGCACCGTATCCCAGCAAGGTCCCACCCCACCACTCCCTCCATATGAGGGATACGCGGGTAGAGGTGGTGGGCTCTGTATCCGCTGAGCACTGCTCTGGGGGTCAGAATCTGGCTTCCAGTCTCCATTCTTCTGTGAATTGCTGTGTGGCCTTTAGCAGGTCAGTTCCCCTTTCTGGCCCTTGTTACCTCCAATTGTAAACCAGCAGTGATACTTGCTCTGCTGTTGTGAAGATCCAGTGAGGACACAGAGGTAGCCATGCTTCTGGAAGAGGGTGGCCCACCCGTGGGAGGAGTTAGTCGACTTTAGAAGACCCTCCTTTCCTCGTCTCCAAACCCTGCAGAAGTACCCTGCAGCTGCCTCTGTGCTTACAACAAGCCGAACTCAGGAATGGCCTTTCTTGCTCCCCTTCAGGGTCCACCTGGCCTACCTGGCCCTCCAGGCCCCCCAGGACCACCGGGAGCTGTGATTAACATCAAAGGAGTAAGTTGGGGTGGGAAGGGAGAGAGACTTCCTGGGAAAGCGGGAAATGGTCCCCTACTGGCCTGAGCTGGAGTCAGGTATCCTCAATCCCTTCTCTCATTCTCATTTCCAACAGGCTGTCTTCCCAGTTCCAGTCCGGCCACACTGCAAAACGCCAGTAAGTAGAAAACAGTAATGGCCTTAAAGAGCAGGCTTTAGCATAGAAAGCAACTCAGAGACGATAAGTTTTTAGGTTTTGTTTTGGGCCACTCCGTCAGTGTTCTCTCTGATGTCAAGTGAGTAGGTGGCTCTGAATCATATTAGGGCTTCTAAGGGCACACGTGTGGACAATGTTTCTTTGCGATCAAAAAGCAGTGTCTTTTGTTATCTTCATGTAGACACGTTAGCTTCGTGCTTGGAGCAGTATAAAAAAGGGAGAAATAGATACTTTAAAACACAGAGGAGAATAAAGAGGCAATTCTGACTAGTGATCTTCACATTGGGAGCTACAGGCTAAAATCTATAACTATCTTTTCTTAACTGTCACATTTCCGCACAGTACACAACGCTGAGAGGAGGGACTTCCTCTCCCCCTTTGTAATGACAAAACAATCTGTGACTCAGACAAGCTCACCAACTTGTCTAAGGTCACAGGAAGGACACAGCTGGGCCATCGCTCAGGTCCCCTGGCACCCCTTGGTACCCCAAGGGGTCAGGCACATGCCTGTTCACCCCACTGGTCAGTGCACTGTCCCTGAGGCCTCACCCATGTGAGGAGGGTCTAGTTTTTGTGGGGAAACGCAGGGGGGTTAGCCTCTCCCCATGCACAGGCATTAGTCACTGAACATAATCATTCACTCAGCAAGTATTTATCAAAGATTTATGAATGCCAAGTACATGTGAGGCCCTAGAACTGCAGTGGTGAACTAGACAGGCGTGAGCTCTGTTCTTGGGAGCCTGCAAATTACAATTTAGAAAGGTTCTTTGAAGCGGGTTCTTAATTGATGTCTGTAGGGGTGGTGATGAGACTTGGGTCAAGGGCTTTAAAATGACACAGTTTGACTGAGTGTTTGCCCAGACATCTGTCCACATCTAAACTTTGAAACAATCAATTCTGCAACCCAGGACCTGGAAACTCTGGTCTTGAAAACAGAGGATGGGACCCACCTGTATAGGGACCTACCTACGTAGGGTGACCTGAGAGATGGCTGCCTCCCACCATAGACAAGGAATCATAGCCTAGCGAGGCCAGATCTCTCTCTGAGTTGGTGCCCAAAGCCCCTCCCAACAAACAGGCTTCAAATGGACTGACCATGGGACAGAACTTGGAAAACTCACGAGTATTGTATAATGCTACTGCAATTACTGTGACCTATGCTCGGATCCTTTGCAGTGACCATGGCCATTGGGGGTCATGATGTTACTTTAAAAAAGCCAGAGATGAGCTAAGAGCATTTGATTTTGATTTCATGTTGCCTGGCTAGACACCATGCAGGCTTAAGTGTGGATGTTTCTTGACCAGCTCTCAAAGTGGACAGTTGAATAAGAAATGCTCCCTTTCACATCCAGCGTTTCATGGGCTTCTTCTCATTTCATCCCCTATCTAATACCATAACAATTAACAGCTCACCCCTGGAGTGGAGGAACTTTATCAGCACAGCTATAAGATACCTGCTTGGCACTGCTGCCTTTGTCTTTAACTTAGAAATGTTTTTCCTGGAAGATTACTGTCCCTTTCCCACATCTTCTGTTGGTGACACCTGAGCAGCTTGTGACCCTCCACCCAAAAGTATGGGAGGATCTGGGATCAGAGGGATCATTTTGATTCACATATTAACTGGGAAAAAGCTGGACTTATAAAAGGAGGGTGGCAGATAGCTCTGTTATTAAAAAAGAGGGAAAAAAATGCAGGAAACTGGGGATGAACTGTGAAGGAATATTATCTTGAACAGCTTGGACCCCAGACCCATGGCACTTAATGGGAAGTCCAGAATAGCACCCTAATCTAATGATAACTCCTCTTTATTAATTATAACCACCATCAACTCCTGTCCTGGGTGCTCATCTTTGATTACACATGGTAGCAAAGCTAACGGCTGACCCAGGTTCATGACTTGAGTACATCACTTACCATCGCTTGACCTCTCATATGAGTCAGTCCTAACTGATCAGAAAGGAGGCCAGGAATGCTCATGGTTGGCCAGACCAACATTGCTATGACTTATCTTTCCCTTTGCAGAGTTGTTCAGCCCATAGATTTCACCCTGGCTCAGCTACATGATGCACCCCCGACCCCTACACCTGCTAATTGAAGACCTGAGATGCTTTGCATTGAGGGGCCCTGTGGAGCTCAGGGCTTTTGGGGGCTCCAATATCCAGGGCAGGCCTAACTCCATGACCTTGCCCCTTGCCCCTGGGACAGGGGACTAGCTCCCTGCACATACAAAAACCAGAACAGGGTTTGCAGTGTATGACCTTGGCTTTCTCTCTCTCTCTAGGTTGGTACCACGTATTCTGGGAATTCAGAACTCATCACTTTTCATGGTACACACTCCCGTCTTCACCTTATGTTTCTCTGGGATGTTTCCTGACCCTCCTATCTCTGCAGAGGTGGTTTCTGTTTGCCCAATTCTGGGCGTAAACTAGGTGCTCTGAAAAGTCTGACTGCATTGTGGGAGGGGAGCTGAACCAAGGCTGAGCCAAGGGCACCTCTGTTTGCTTGTGTCACCCAGCTGCCTATTTTATGCATCTTGTCTGGGCCTCCTAGCTAGGAGCCAGCACTCCATTTTTCCATCCGTGTGTTAGTTTGTTCGTAATGCGTCCACTGATAGCTTCTCCTCGCCTGGTGCCGTCCCATTCACTGGGCTGAGACAGATGGACCCCATGCTCTTCTTGCCACCCAGGCCCTTAGACTCTGCTGGGCGAAACCATTTAAAAAGTCATTACAGTGCAGTATACCAAGAGCTAAGGCAGGGAGGTCCTGCAGCTCAGAAGGCCTTTGCCTGAGAGCGTTCCTGGACCAGCAGCATCAGCAGTCCTGGAGCTTGTTAGGAATGTAGACCCTTGGGCCTCATCACAGACCTGCTGGGTCAGAAGCTTCGTTTCATAAGCTCCCTCTGAGGTGTATACACACACAGTGCGTTGTGAGACACACTGGCTCTGAGGGATTTGTAAACTTCAGCATGTTTGCGGCTGGTGGGAGCTTATCTACCACTCATCAGACAGGAAATAGGCTAGGAGACGGGAGCCGCAGGTGAGCAGTGACTCTGGTCCTCTGTCCCCACACAATGTCACACCGTGTGTGCCTGTTTTGATTGAGAAGTCTGGACACTTGCAGTTTAAACAGGGAAAGGCCCATTTTTTCCCCCTAATACTGATCTCTGGCTCAGCTCTGTCACCCCTGGCCTGCCAGGTGGTGGTCTCCCTGATGGTATCTAGTGTCACGGGTTTTTGGTCACTTTTGGTTACAAAATCCAGGATGTTCTCAGACTTCTTGTTCAGATCCAATTCAAGGTAATCCCTTCCTCTGGTGCCAAGGTGACCTTGGGGAGGAGCAGGTGGAGCTGGATTTGTTTTTGTCAGATCCCCTGTGTGTGGCTACACATTGGTTAGTCTCTCTCAGGAACCAGGAGTTCAGAGCTCTAGTGTCCACCCACTTATCCAGGTGGGGAAAGGGCACTGCCTCCTTTTCCAAACTCTACTCCCAGGAGGCTCCCTCTGAGCCCATCTTCAAGATAAAGAGCTGGGGGAGAAGGGAGGGCTCTAAGGCTGATTCTGCAGAAACAGTGCTTCTCACAAGTCCTCTGGGAAGTAGGATACGGCACTGTTGGCATCCTTCCAACTGTGAATGGAATACTGATCACCCTAACTGTCCTCTGCGGCCCTCCTGGGGCATTCTTCCCTTCCCCTTACACCGCTGTGCTGCCCAGGCTTAGGTGATATGAGACTGAGTGCTTGACTTGGTGTTGAGTCTCAGTCCACGTGCATGAGGCCATCCAAGGGAGCTCACTGTAGCCTCTGCTGTACTCCCATGATGCACTGCTGGTACCTTGATGATGGTACTTATTCCATCCTGCCTGGTGCTACCCTGACTGTGTCTGTCTCCCTGAGAGCTTCCCAAGTTCAGGAATTGTGTCTACTGCATCTACCTCTGCCTCTCCATCCTACAGCAAAAGATTTTATACCCTCAATAAGCTTTTGTTTGTTGATTGGACTTAAGAGGCTCCACTTCAAAACCTTCTCAAAAATGTCTTATGTAGGATGAAGGTGTTTTTCCACTATCTTATTTTTTTAAAAACACGTGTGTATTTGGTGGCAGGTGTTAAAGGAGAAAAAGGATCCTGGGGCCTTCCCGGCTCAAAAGGAGAAAAAGGCGACCAGGGACCCCAGGGACCACCAGGTATCTCAACTCTTGTTCTGTGTATTGCCCTTTATTTTTGTTCTCGAGAAAGCCAACAGAGCCAGTAAGTGAGGCTAATTACATTACCACCCAGCCTGCAAGCTCCATGAAATTCCAGAAAGACCCAGTCATGGGTGATGCGTGTTCAAGATGGAACATTGTCAGGAGAAACCAGAAGTTGCCATCATTCCAGCTTCATATGCAGATCGAGCCCCAGAGAGGACCAGGGAAGAGCCTAGGATCTCACAGGATCACAGATTCTGGACTGGGGCTCATTTCCAAGCTGTGTCCCCTCTACCAGCTAAACCAATATGAGGTCATTTTGGCTAGGCACTTATCATGTTCCTAGATGCTTTGGTATTTGAATTTCTGAGACTGATTGCAAATTTTAGAAAGCATTTCTTTTTCAGGCCCTCCTGTGGATCCAGCTTACCTGAGGCACTTTCTGAACAGCTTGAAGGTGAGCTTTTCTGAGACTTTGGCCTGTGTTTCCAAGTTCTCAGGCTTATGTCAGAGACTGGCTCATCTGACTCTTTCTGAATGTTCTCTGAATGATCTTCCAGGGGGAGAATGGAGACAGGGGAATCAAAGGAGAAAAAGGAGACTCTAACAGTGGCTTCTCTGGCTTCTCTGTGTCAGGGCCACCGGGCCTGCCAGGAAGTCCAGGTCTGGTGGTGAGTAGTGACCCCTCCGAGTCCCTTTCCTCAGTGAATCCTGGAGTTCCTGAAGCTTCCCAGTGTGACTAGGCAGCTGGGAAGCAAGGGCCAGTCACAGGCTAGAGGCAGGCCTTGGGTGTCAGCCTCTTTCCCCGATACTTGCTAACTGGTAGGGAGCCTGACTGAGGCCACGGAGGAAAGGGAGCTGGCCAAGGCCATGTGCATGCAGGTAGCTTCCATGTCACCCACTGCATTGCCTTATGCACACCAGTGGTGGAAACTTCACTCAATGCAAAGAGTTGTTAATGGTAGACACATCAGATAATAGACGCAGAAGCAAAGGTGAGGAAGATATTTTTAGAGTGGCTATTTGATTCTTCTGGAATTTCATCAAACAAGAAGCCCCTGAGTCAGCTTGGTCTTCTTAGGATGAGAAGCTTCTCCAGGTCACAAGAAAGAAATTCAGTTTACGTCTCCAGTGAGATTATGACGAGATCATTGACCCTCAGGGGGCCTGGAACTCGCCATGAGCAAGACAAAGCAAGCCGGGAGGCCAGGATTCTCCTCCAAGCTCTGCTGCCAATTTGCTCTGAAACCTTGGCCAAGCCCAACCTTTCTCTGGGCCTCTGTTTCTCCATCTGTGAGATGCCAAGGCTGAACTAGATGAACTCCAGTGGACCTTGTAAGTCCAGGGCTTCCTGGGCTTCTCTCCTGTCATTCAACATGACAGCTAGGCCACTGCTCTTTAAGTCTTCCACCACCTAGCTTGTGCTCAGGGTTGAGGACAAAGATAACAATAGCGGAGTTTACTGACTTCTTACCAATGTCCTGACAAAAAGACCAGACTTCTAGTGACTGATGGTGCTTTCTCTCTTCTGTTACCATGCACCTGACAGGGCCAGAAAGGGGAGGCCGTTGTCGGGGCCCAGGGACCCCCAGGTGCTCCTGGCCTGCCTGGGCCACCTGGCTTTGGGAGACCTGGTTCCCCTGGGCCACCAGGACCCCCGGGACCACCAGGACCTCCAGCTATCCTAGGAGCAGGTCAGTACCGTGAGTCACCACTTCTGGGTGGCACGTCGGAGCCACACTGTCTGACAGAGGCTGTGTTGAGCCTTGGATTGAGCCTTCTTTCTTTTCTTTTGTTTTAAACTGAGATGTCATCTGCATGCCAAAGAACTCGCTCACTGAAGTGGACAGCTGAATGGTTTTTTATGTATTCACAAGGTTGTGCAGCCTTCGCCTCTCCCTAACTCCAGGACATTTTCATCACCTCGGATGGAAGTCCTGTACCAATTAGTAGTCACTCCTCTTTCCAAACCTTGATCTTTCCCTGATCTTGGAAACCTCTAATCTACTTTCTGTCTCTATGGATTTGCCTATTCTAGACAGTTCATGGCAGTGGAATCACACAGGGTGTGGCCCTCGGCTTCTTTCACTTACCGCAATGTTTCCAGAGTTCCCCCGTGTGTTGCATGTATCATTTCGTTTATTCATTCATCAGGTGATGGACATTTGAGTTGTTTCCACTGTTTTGGCTATTTTGTGTAGTGCTGCAGTGAACATTTATATACAGGTTTTTGTGTGAACATATGTCTTCAGTTCTCTTGAGTTTATACCTAGGAGTAAAACTGCTGTGTCATATATGTGATGGAAGGTGAAGGTGAAGTCGTTCAGTCGTGTCCGACTCTTTGCGACCCTATGGACTGTAGCCCACCAGGCTCTTCCATCCATGGAATTTTCTAAGCAAGAGTACTGGAGTCGGTTGCCATTTCCTTCTCCAGGGGATCTTCCTTCCTGACTCAGGGATCGAACCCGGGCGTCCCACATTGTGGGCAGACGCTTTACCGTCTGAGCCACTAGGGAACCCCCAATATATGTGATTACTCTATATTTAACCTTGGAGGAACTGCCAGACTGTTTTCTAAAGTGACTATAACATTTTGCATTCCCACTAGCAGTGTACAAAGGTTATAATTTCCTTTTGTTGTCATCATCATTTGTTATTATTATATCTTTTTTATTCTAGCCATCATTCATTCTTGTGAAATAATATCTCATCGTGGTTTTGGTTACATTTCCCTAAAGACTGATAATGTTGGACATCTTTTCGTGTGTGTGTGTGAAATTCTTGGCTGCTTTGTCAATGCCTGGGCCTTAAGGGACTTGAGGACCAGCATTGATTCTAACCCTCTATGTAAAAAATTTTTTTACCCCTTGGTACTTCACTTCCTCAAATGAAAAATGTGTGAAATAGAAGAAAATCTCCATTTATTGAATACTTACCAAGTGCCAGGCCATCTGCTAGTCACTCTCCTACAATATTTTGTGGGTTCCTACAAAGCCTTTCAAGGAAAGTATTAGCATCCCCATTTTATAGATGAGGAAAGTGAGGCCCAGAGATGTTTAGGAACCTTTCTGAGGTCACATAGCCAATAAGTGGCACCAGATTAGGACCCAGATCAGGACCCAGGTCAGAGTAACTCTGAAGCCTACATTCTTTCCACTGTGGCCATGGTGGAAAATAACAGTAGTGGCAGTAATAGCATAAATACCTCATTTTTTGTTGTTTGGGTTGACATGAGCCAGGTGTGGCGGAAGCACACCTGGGAAGAGGCCTACAATGTCTGGGGCATCTGGGAGAACTTTACACAGGAAGTGACTCTGGGGCAAGCGACAGAAATGGAACTCAAACTAGTTCAAGTAACAGGGAAGCTTACTGCATGTGAAGGAGGGGTGAACAGTTTGAGGGGGGCGGGGGCAGGCATGCAGTGAGACTTCAGATACAGCCAGAACCAGGGATTCAGTCCCTGTGAGGATTCTCCGTCTGTTGCTAGGCTTCTCTCTGAGTGCAGCTTCGTGCTTCTTCACCACAGACCACATCCTCTGCGAGTGGGAAATACCAACAACCTACAGCTTCCACTGTCATCTACAAATCTTGGCCTTCTTTCTCAGTTTTCATTTGAAAAGTCTTGGCATAGGGATGTTCTGGGGACAGATTCTGACTGACCTGTCCTGGGCCAGATGCCCAACCTTGGAGCAGTCACCCGTGGCCAGGAGGTGGGCTCACGTGAGAACGTGGCAGCTGCTTCTGGACCTGAATGGTCATAGAGGTGAAGGGGAAGCTCTCAGGAGCAGGTAGGGATGCTGGTCCCATAGGTGCCCACAAAACCTTGAGGGATAGAAGGGAATTGCAAAAGGCGAAGGGACATTGCAGGGTGAGTACAGGAAGCAGAGACTCTGTTGTCCACAGTAGCCCTAAACTAGGGCCCCGGGACTCCTTACTGCATTGGAAAGAATTACCTTTCACACAATACATGACAGTTCATAGTTTACAAAACACTCCCATATCCATTATCCCATTTCATCTTCACAGCAACCCCAGGAGGAAGATGAAATGGATAGGATTATAAAACTCATCTTATGGATGAAGGCACCAAAGCTCAGACAGGTTAGGAGACTAACTCAAGGTCACAAATGCTAGGAAGAGGCATGGCTGGGGTCCAAACCCAAGTCCTCAGGCCCTCTTTCCACTGGAGACATTCACCACCTGTGTGTGAACGTTCAGGTCCTGTGTCAGAACTGCAGGCTTCCGTGCACAACCTGAAAAATCTCACGCAGTAGTTTTCCTGTGCTGTATTAAGTCGCTTCAGTTGTGTCTGACTTTGCAGCCCCATGGACTGTAACCCCCAGACTCCCCTGTCCATGGGGATTCTCCAGGCAAGAATACTGGAGTGGATTGCCATGCCCTCCTCCAAGGGATCTTCCCGACCCAGGGATGAACTGAACCTGCATCTCTTACTTCTCCTGCATTGGCAAGCGGGTTCTTTACCACTAGCGCCACCTGGGAAGCCCCAAGTTTTACTGGGACTTTTACAAATATCCTTAACCCTGCCAAGAGTTTTGCAGATTTTGAGGGGAGACAGGAGGTTAGAAAGATAGAAGGAGAACAACAAAATAGCTGTAATGATATTTGTGTTTGCCTAAAGTAAGGGCTATTCATTTGGGAACCATAAACTAGGAATTTCAAGGATGTGCCTCAGAGAGCTATCATCCCACTAACATTCTAAGTAGAAAAGTGTGTGTGTGTGTGTGTGTGTGTGTGTGTATCTCTATCCTGGGGGAGAGCGCCTTGATCTGGTTTTTAAGGGCACTTTGACTTTTCAAAAGCTAAGAATCTCTAGTTGGATACTATACAGTTTGCAAAGCACATTCCTAGTTTGTATTTTTCTCAGTTCTCAACATAGGCTAGTGAAGAAATATCTGTTTATATTTTACTGATGAAGCTGAGATTCAGAGAGCTTGTTACTTCCCTAAGCTCACACAGCTGAGAATCAACAAACCAGGGTCTTCAGTCTTCTGGCTGGCAGGCAAGGGCCCTGGCACTGCCCTACCCTGCCCTCCTGTAGCTTGGCACCTTCTCTTTTTTCTGAGTCTTCTTCCTCTGTTCAGTAATTACCTGTTTGTTTCTTGGGACAAGTAAGTTGTATGAATCAGGACATTTGGGGATGCAAGTGACAGAAAACTCAACTCAGACTGACTTATACAAACAGCAGAAACAAAAGAAACGTATTCACTTACAAAACTGGAAAGTCTTAGGCATGACTTCACTCAGGGCTACAGTTAAGAATCTCAGCCCTCCCCTAAGCCAGCCAAATGCGGCTGAGTCATAAGCTGGGCACAGAGCTCCTAAGATTCGGTTACAAGGTGCAGCGTTTGCAGCTGCGAACGTTGCGAGTAAGGTGGTGAACACTCTCAGTAATCGGCTAACAGCAGAGGCATTTTGCACAGTGTGCTTTTCTGTAACTTCTCTTTCCTGTTTTATCTTAGCTGTGGCCCTTCCAGGCCCACCTGGCCCTCCAGGACAACCAGGGCTTCCCGGATCCAGGAACCTGGTCAGTATTATCATCAGGGAGTCTTCCTCCTTCTGCTTTGGATGAGTTTGTTTAGAACTGTGGCTACAGTGTTTAGGGGCTGGCACACCTCTGTTGGAGTTGGGCCTCCATGACAACAGAATTGGTATAATTCCACAAACAGGATATTTATTATACTCTTTGGATGACTTAGTAAAAAGATACAGACGACAAAATCATTTATGATTTAGGTTCCACAAGAGCCAATTGTATTACACCAAAAACCACAAGCACAAGAGTGTAAACAACATTACAGGAGCCCCTGCGCTGGTCACGTTTCCCCTGGGCAATGCTGCATTCTCCGTTTTACCGAAGAAGGTCTCTTATACCTTCGTTACCCTGATCGCCTGACTCTGTATGGCACACGGAAACTGTTGTGATGCACAGAAAGAGGAACAAATGCCTCATTAGGATGTCAGGAGTCCTAGCAATGTATGTTGGTCTTTGATAGATTTTAGCTGGAAATTTGGGCTGCCAGATGAAAAACTGTCCGGCAGTTGATGAAATTTTGATATTTGGTGCCTTTGGGGGATGTCTGGGTCATTTTAATGCACAAAGTCATTATCTTCAAAGCTAGGCAAAAATTAAGTGTTTATAATCTTTCTCAGTTGAAGAGAAAAATAAGAGTTTCCTTTTCTGATATTTCTCTGAGACTTGATAGTTCTTGATAGAGTTTTCCTGCTTTTATGTCTGTGCCTAGAGAGGCCAACATGATTTTCTAACCTTTGGCAATTGTCTAGACAGAGAAATTATAGACCCCTATTTTCTTCTATGTATTTATTATTGGAACTACTCAGCCAGGCAAAAAAAAGGTTCAGGACCTAGGTAGAGTCACTCTCTTGTTTATATTTCTGAATCCAAATGAAAACACTTTTGAAACCCTGTAAGGAGCAGCATGAGCTAACGTAACACATGTAACAATGTCTGTGCCATGGTGCAACTCACGCGAATGAAAGCGGCAAAACCCACCCATGATTTTCCCAGTACCAGTGCCCAACAGAGCCAAGTCTATTGACAGTTTTTAAATGTCTTCAAACTCACAGGATATTATCTTCTTTGTTTAATTTTTTTTAAATTTTATTTTATTTTTAAACTTTACATAATTGTATTAGTTTTGCCAAATATCAAAATGAATCTGCCACAGGTATACATGTGTTCCCCATCCTGAACCCTCCTCCCTCCTCCCTCCCCATACCATCCCTCTGGGTCATCCCAGTGCACTAGCCCCAAGCATCCAGTATCGTTGTTTAATTTTTTTATTGTAAATGAGATTTATGTTTCAAGGTAGTGAATGTTTTTGTTTGATCAAAAGGAAAGTCCTTTGGTTATTGATGAAGTTATATATCTCTCTGTGGCACAATAACCTTTTCATTGACTGTGAGGGGATGGCTCATATTTGACTTTACAAAGAGGCTGGGCTTTCAAATCGTGCCATCGCTCTAATGGTAACTGCGGTGTTTGGTATTTAAAATTACCTAACAGGTTACAACATTTAGCAACATGGATGACATGTTACAGAAAGCACATTTGGTCATAGAAGGGACATTCATTTACTTGAAGGACAGCACCGAGTTTTTCATTCGGGTCAGAGATGGTTGGAAAAAATTACAGGTAATTCTTAAACTCCTTTTAACAGACTGCCTCCTAGTACCCTCTAAAAATCACAGTCTGCTCCTGTAAATGCCATTTTTCTGATTTGAAAATGCAAAAACAGTTTCCAGTTGATGTTTCATTTTCAACATCCTCTTTTCCTTAAAGCTGGGAGAACTGATTCCCATTCCGGATGACAGCCCTCCTCCCCCTGCACTTTCCAGCAATGTGAGTCCTCTCCCCGCCTTACTTCTAGCTCCTTCATTCATTAGCACTGACTGAGTCCCCTTGGCATCCAGTATCAAGCTCTCTGACTCTGGACAGCCAGCCCTGCAGGGCTCACTATCTGGCAGAAGCCCAGAAATTACCAAGTGCCAAAAGAACGTTCTCACACTGGACGGCAGGGCAGGGGGGCGGGTTGGGGAGGGGGGTGGAGCTGGACCCAGAGGCTGGAGACCTGCCATTCCCGTGTCACAGCTGAATCCTCTTGGGCAAGGGACTCCCCTTCTCTTGGCATCAGTTTATTGATCTGTGAAAACATGGTTGGCATAAGCAATCTAGAAAAACCCTTTAATATTTGATGCTGAGACTTCCTTACCTGATTAGAACATTAACAACTTGCATTGTCCACTGTTTTAACCTTACAGCTACCCTTTCAGGTAGGTACTATCATTCCCACTTTGCACGTGAGGAAACTGAAGCTCTGAAGGGGTGCCTTGCTCTATGAAGTGAATGAGTTGTTTGTAAAACATGGGAATTCTGCTTTTTGGTTCAGTGCTCTTTCTAAAAGTCTTGAGAATATTGCTCCCTTTCTGAGGATCATTTTTCGTTCATGCATGAAATTTCTTCAGTTAAGTGTGGTCCAAAGACCATGACAAACTGTTTAAGACAGCTTTTTAAGAAACAGTGCACTTGTGCCTTAATGTACGGTAAAGAACAGGGTGAATGTATGTTCAGGACTGTTTGTTTTCTTTTTTTACCAAACAGCCTCATCAGCCTCAACTTTCACTGACGTCTATTTCAAATGTCAATTACGGCAGACCCGCAGTAAGTACGATTCATGCGTTTACTCTACAAATGCCGCAAGTGTGTCTACCATGTGCCAGGGCCCGTGCTTGGCATGCAGTTTGTTTAGATAATTGCCGGAACCTCAGTTGCAGGAAACACAACAAGGCCTGTGGACTCTTGTCCCTGTTGAGTCTGCTCCACCATCTCTACAGACCAGCCTCTGCAAAGGTCTTTCCTCCTGCCTCCTCTCTACCCCACCCCAGGACACAGACATAGGTTACATCTGCAAAACTTGCACACAGCTTAGGGTTGCCATGGCACTGATCCTGGCCCCAACGCTATGTGATCTTACAGCTGCAGAGCCCAGTACCACCTGGCTCAATTCAGAGTCTTGGGAGAGGCAGTCCACATGGCTCAGACTCCCTCCCAGCCAAATCGAGAGCAGCCAAGAGAATGAAATTGAATGGCCTAAGGCGACTCTTTAGCAAGTATTGTGGGGACACTCTTCAGAGCACAAGGCATGAACTTGGCGGGCACTGGGAACACGTTTCCTGTAGTGCTGCCCTCTGCCCAGTAGGAGATCCTGTGGGGCATGGTGAGTCTGCAGTACCTGTAGGATACCTGAGTGGAGACCCCCAGAAGGAAGCAGCATCGGAAAGTCTGCAACCCTGCAGTGGGTCTAGTCTGGAAATGCAGACTTGGGAGTCTTCAGTAAAGCCATGGCTGTTGTGTTGGGGATGGAGGGATTCCTAAAAGAGAATCTATGTGGTGAGGAGAGACTGGATTGTGAGGAGCAAAAATAAAATGCACTGACTGGAGAAAGATGAAAAGGAAACCGAGAAGCTATTGCCAGAGAGGAAAGAGTGCCAAGCAAGGTAGAAGCTAACAGTGCCGAATGCTGCCAGGAGGCCCATGGAAGGAGCTAAAAGGTGTTGTTCAAATTGAGAGACTAGGGAAAAGCATTTCCGTAGCAAGGAGGGACGCCTACAAGATTCTAGGTGGTGGCAGAGTAGGTGGGGGGTGAGGAAGCAGAGAAGCAAGTATAGATAAACCTTCAGAAAGCTTAGCTATGTGGGGAGGCATGAGGGCAGTAGCTACAAAAAGGTTTCAAATAGTGTATTATAAATTCTGAAGTAATACGTAATCCATTTTAGAAAGTCTAGACAATGAATAAAAAGAATGGAGAAGAAAATAATCATAATTTTACAAAACTATAACTATCCACAAAATAACTATTTTATCATTTGATTGTTGAAATGTCATTGTCTTCACAAAAATGATAGCTATTCATTATAGAAATGTTCCAGCAGTTAAAGATACAGAAACATGAGAACACAAAAGCCCCCAAACCCACCATTCAGAGGCAGCCATGGTTCCAGGCCTTTTTCCGCATCTCCTTAGAGAGGAAGAAGTGGTCGTGATGGGGTCAGAGGTGTGTCAGGGAAGCCCCCTCTCACCACTGCCCCTTTCCTGGGTGTCCCCCAGGAAAGCTCGTTCTATTGAGGCCTCTTGTGACTGCCCTTGGGCGTAGTCCCCAGAGGCACAGTGGCTGGAGGGTGATGAGATCATAAGGCCTCTTCCTTCACGTGCCACGATGTTCAGACATATAAGAAGAGGAAGATGGGCTTAAGATATTTTTCTTTCCTGGAGACTTGGGCCCAGGTCCTGCACCAGCTCTGTGCTTCCCCAGCTCTGTGCTAATGAGATAAAAGTTACTTCTGACATGCGGTTGAGGATGGGGATGACTGCTCCTTGATTATGAAATGTAGTTCAGAGGCTACAGCAGAAAGGGCTGGGAAAGAAGGCTGGGTTTGGGGAGAGAAAGTGTGGAGGAAGATTATGGAATGGCTTTTATTTGGGCTACTGACCAAGGTGTCAGGAATGTGAGGCTAGAATTATTGTATGATCCCTGGTTTCTAAGAGTCTACCCCAATAGTCTTCATAATAAATGTCACGACCTTCTCCTTTCAAGGCCTTTTTCCTCTGGTCCCCCAGGATCAGCCCCAGACCTACTCAGGAGGTGGAAGAAAGGGCAGGAGGCAGATAATTTGATGCACCTCTGAGATCTAGGACCAAAGCCAGCTTAAAAACCTCCTAGAAACTCAATGAAGGGCAGACCCAGAAGTCTCCAACAGATGGCCTGCCTGCAGGCTGAATTCAGATCTCTGAAGTGCTTTAGTTTGTTTTTCTCGTACATTTTATAAGAAATGTCTACTAGTTAGAGTCGTTCAGACTGCTGAGCCAGACTGCTTTGGGAGACCTGGGCTGTCCTTCACTGGAGATGGTCACACCTGGGCTGGGAATCCAGTGTCAGGTAGAGGTGGAATAAGGTGACCTCAGCACGCCTTCCAAGGCAGCAAGTCGGGGATCTTATTAGGAATGTGTGATGGTTATGGGAGTTAGAGTTTGCTATCAATTCTCCAACTGCACTGTCTTTTCTCTCACTTTTTACAGCTACACTTGGTTGCTCTGAACACGCCGTTTTCTGGGGACATTCGAGCTGATTTCCAGTGCTTCCAGCAGGCCAGGGCTGCAGGACTGTTGTCCACCTACCGAGCATTCTTATCCTCACATTTGCAAGATCTCTCCACAGTTGTAAGGAAAGCAGAGAGATATAGCCTTCCAATAGTGAACCTCAAGGTAAAACTAAATATGGTTCCCGTTGCCTCCTGGATGTACTGTTCTCCACAGGGACTAAAGGCAGTTGCCACTCCTAACACCTTCAGAAGTGTGCTATTTCGAGGCCCTGATTAGTTGTGTGACTTTGGGTGGGTTACCTTCCCTCTTTGGGCCTCAGTTCCCTTATATTTGCAATAGCCCTTCCTGCTTAGATGGTTTGTGATCCTTGGAGCAAAAGGAGGGATAGTAATGACCTCTTTCATTCGTACAGCTTTTCAGTTTGTTTATAAAGCACTTCATATCTGTTCTAATAGATACTTCCAATAAAAATGGGAGTTATTCTTTTCTGTTTGTTAGGAAACCGAGGCTTACAAGGAGAAACAGTTCACTCAGAGTAACTATAAACTGGAATTGGTTTCTTTGATCCCCATGTCCAGGGCTCTTGTTTCCACCCAAGGGTGCCTTCTGTAGAGAACTGCCTGAGTGGCACCAGAACCACTCTGTCCTGCACCCTGGTTTGCTACCCTCAGGTATTTCTGTGCCCTTATTCACTGGCAAGGCAGGGCCTCACTGCATCCTTCAATTACACAATGGAAATAGCCTACTCCATTAAGGCTACAGAAGAGCAGCTCATTGCTGCTCACACATATCTTGGGTCTTGATTCCTAACCAGTTCTTAAAGGTTCTTTGAGACCCTTTGGTCCCTGTGATCCCAGTATTCCAACCTGGAAGCTTGAGCCTGGCAAGTTCGTCCTGACCCCACACGCAGCACTTTCTTTTCCCTCTTCCAAGGGTCTGTTCTACCATTTCACCCACTCAGATTGTTTGTTTTCTTAGAATATAAATAACTGAAGGAAAAGGAGTAAGAGATTCATCTCCACATCACCCACTTGTGCTGTGCTTAGTCGCTTAGTCATGTCCAACTCTTTGTGACCCCATGGACTGTAGCCCATCAGGCTCCTCTGTCCATGGGGATTCTGCAGACAAGAATACTGGAGTGGGTTGCCATGCCCAACCCAGAGACTGAACCCAGGTCTCCCACATTGCAGGCAGATTCTTTACCATCTAAGACACCAAGGAAGCCTCACCCATTTGTATATTAGCACAAATTTGAAGCTCAGTGTATAATTATAAAGGCTTCCTTGGTAGTTCAGATGGTAAAGTATCTGCCTGCAATGCAGGAGACCTAGGTCTGATCCCCTAGTCAGGAAGATCCCTGGAGAAGGGAATGGCAATCCGCTTCAGTATTCTTGCCTGGAGAATTCCATGAACTGACTGTGGGGTCACAAAGAGTCGGACACAACTGAGCGACTAACACTTTCACCTTCATGTAATTATACAATGTTTAAAATAGCAATAATAAAATAAAGACCTAAAACACACTTTTGATGGGGAAGAGACATTATGCACATATAGTAAAAGAAATTACCTCAAGAAATAAGATCATAAAGCTGAAAGGGTTCCAAGGATAGATTATAAAATCAAACCAAAGTGTTTCCCAAGTTCTCACCCTGTCCAGGATATAGGAGTAGAGTTGGGGGCTTCCGAGCTTTGAAGAATGGATAAATACTTGTAAGCTGTTTGTATAATGATTCTAATGTAGCATTTTTGTCTCCACAGGGCCAAGTACTTTTTAATAATTGGGACTCAATTTTTTCTGGCCACGGAGGTCAGTTCAATACACACATTCCAATATATTCCTTTGATGGCCGAGATGTAATGACAGATCCTTCCTGGTAAGTAGAGGTTGAAGCCTTTGAAGTATATCATATGATAGACAGCTTTAGGAAACAGTCTAACAATGGGATGCCCTTATCAGCTACTCCTCTGAGATGTTGCCAGGATAAAACCCCAGTGAGGCAGCCAGAGGCCTTGGAGAGAGCCTGGCCTTGACGTTAGGAGACCTGGGTCCAGTAACTTTATATGGGACCTTGGGTAAGGCACTTCCACTATTTGAGCTTCAGTTACCTCACTTGTCAAATGGGCAGAATAATCATATCCATACCATAATAATGCTGTGAGAATAAAAAGGTAAGTGTGAGAATACCTAGGATACAGTAGGCACTTAATTAGTGATAAGTAATGCTGTTGTTGGTGATTCTTTAACCCTCTCCTGTGAGTTGTGTTCTAATTCTTTGAAAATTATGTGTGCTTTTAGGATACAACAACTCAGTAAATATTTCCTCATTGTCTACTGTATGCCGGGCCTGATGTCAGGCCTGGAAGGTGCAGTGATAAACCTACACAACTCCTCCCTTTGCAAAGCTTATAGTCTGTGGGAAGACTGACACAGACTAGCTACCATTCTAGACATGATATTGTCGTTGGAAAATGAAGAAACAGATAAGATGGTAGGAGCACAGAGGAAATAGTCAACATTCCTTAGCAGTGAGAAGAAGGAAGGCTTCCTGTAAGTCCATTTAATGGACTTTGAAAGATGACAAGGAATTGCTGAAAATGGAAGTGAGGCCATTCCAGCCTAAGGGGACTCATCAAAGTTTCCAATTCACAGTAGAGAGTATAATTTCGGAGCATGTAGAAACTGGATATGGTCAGAATGTAGTGTGTTCAAAAAGTTTGAAACAGTGATAAAGGCAGAGAAGTGATGTGCGGTCAGACCCTGGAGAGTTCAGGAGTTTGACTTAACTCACTAGACTTAGGCTGATTTCCTCACCAAGATATGCCACAAAGAAGGGTCATTTCAAAAAGTAACACAACAAACTTCCTTTGTAGGCCCCAGAAGGTCATTTGGCATGGCTCCAGCACCCACGGAGTCCGTCTTGTGGATCAGTACTGTGAAGCGTGGAGAACCGCCGACGTGGCAGTCATGGGCTTGGCCTCCCCGCTGAACACGGGGAAGATTCTGGACCAGAAAGCATACAGCTGTGCTAACAGGCTAATTGTGCTGTGTATCGAAAACAGTTTCATGACAGATGCGAGGAAGTAACAACCTTCCCATGCTTCTTAAGAGTTTTCCAATTTTTTTATGTGAAGAGTTGACACTGAAATCTAAAATGTTTAAGCGTTGTAAATATTAGTTTTTTATTACACATGCGTCACAACAGCAACCAAAGAAAACATACCTCAATATACTCAAAACTGAAGACATAAAGGACTCAGATCAAAGACAAAATCTGATCCATCTATTGGTGCTAGATTCTGCAGGAAACCCCATGCAGTGTAAACGCATCCCAAGACGGTTAAGACCAAGTTAAAAAAAAGAGCAGGTTAAAAACAAAGGCCTTGGCATTCTGCCCACTGCATCCTTCAGAAAGTGATTTCCTCCTTTTAACCATTGTTGAGTATAAGATGTCCTTCATGTTTTCTTACAAAGTCAGTGTTTAGAAATGTTACCCCTTTCTAAGTTATGTGCAGACCAAACACTTTGTTCTTTAATATACATCCATTGTTTGCAACTGCTGTTTATACAGACAGAACTGCTCCAAATGATCCTATTTGTATTTTCTGATATTACCAGACTTTAATGTTTTCTTCCTAAAATATTATTGCCATCATACTTTAGGAGTTTTATATTTTTACACAATCATATTTCAGTATGGCATCTGTTTATGTGAATGACTTGCTGGAAAAGTTTAAGTTCCCAATGATCTGAAACTAGAGAAGAAATACCACATAATTACTTCCTTTCCCTTGGTGGCCCTTTTCCCCACCCCTACCCTGATTTTATGACTTCCATTTGGCAATTCTTGAATTATAACTCCATTTGAACAAACAGGTTCATGAGGATAAATTTTCTGAGACACATATATCTTCATGCTGTATACTTTGGTTCTTTTTTTTCCATGTGATAAGTGAACATAAAAACATCTTTTCCAGGCGCTTTCTTCTGTTTGACTTTTTCCCCTCGGTTCCTTTATTCCTCATCACTGATGTGGAAGCGGCCCCCAGGCAGGATTGCTAACCCTGCAAGGAAGTGATGTGACACACAAGTCATGCCACTTGTGTGTCCCCTCAGGAGATGATCAGAAAACAGGAAGATTTTCCCATCATCCTCTTCTTCTCCTGTGTGTTGTCTTCCACTCAGCGAAGGCAGCATGGGGCATGCAGAAGAGTCCCAGTGTGACAAATAGGATCAACTGTATCTCAACACATGATTCAGGCAGATCTGCCTTTTTCTCTCAAGGAAGTTGAGATCAAATAAGTAATATCAGCTCTCAGTTCCTAAATATCAGACTTACATAAGTCTCATTTATCTTTCCCAATAACCTGCAAGGTAAGTATTTATATCTCTGCTTTACAAATGAAAACAAAATTAAAAAGTTGAGGCTCAGGAAGTCACTTGTTCCAGGTCACAAGGCTGCTGAGTGGTGGGGCTGGTTTCACGCCCAGGGTCCATCTCACTCCGGTGCCCAGGATCGTTTCAAGGAGCAACTGCACAAGGCTGCCTTTTTGTTCCCTCTCAGCTCCTAGGCTGTGACTCTCTGGCTCTTGGCTTGATGCTGCAGGAGAAACAGAATCGCCAGGCAAGTAGCTTGCCAGGATATTTCCTCCCATTCAGCCAGGCTGGTCCAGAAACTCAGCAAAGTGAATCCACCCTAATGGTCCTTGAGGTAGGAAGGAAGTGGAGAACCAAAAAAAAAAAAAGCAGACAGCCCAGGACCCCCACTTAGGGGCTTCCTACATGGAAGAGTGGTGAGAATCTGAGTCATGGGCTGAAGACACATATAGGTTGGAAAGACCCAGAGGTGGACTGTTGAGGACAGTGACTGGGGCAGGTGGTGGGGTGCCTGGCGTGCACAGGAACTGAGGGAGGAGGGGAGTGGGAGGGGCTGAGGTCATGAAGTGAAGGTGCTATCCCATCCATTTTAGCCAGAGCCCACCGAGGCCCTGGGCCACAGAAGGAACAGGGTGGGCTCGGGGTGTGCTGACCCCAAGAAGGAGGTTAACATTCATGCCCTGGCTCCTCAGTCCTCTTTGTGTACTGAAGGAGGGTATGACCAACTGTCCTCCCAGCAGAGGCCTTGAATGAACCCCAGCCCTGGCTAGGCTCAGAATGACAGTCAAAAGCCTGGGTCTAGCATTCAAGGCCCTTCACTGAACATCAGGTCTCCTGTCACTTGCCAAAGGCCACCAGCCTGAGGCCCTCATGATTACTTATGTGAGCCATACAGACCCCTGTGTGGGGCTGCTGTCCATGCCCTGTCTCATCTTGGGAAAGCCTTAGCTGCTGTCGGTCTAACCCGGCCCTCTAGCCAACAACCAGTGCAGATTCTCTTCCTCTGTGACATCCCCTGCTCCTCTGAACCTGCCAACCTTTTATCATGCTTCCTCCTCTGAACACCTGGCGTTTTTAACACCTGGATCTTGTCACACTAGTAAAGACTGAAAGGTCTCCAGCCTTCACTTTACCCCTGAGTGTCCTTCAAGTCTGGGGAGCAGGCTAGCATTCTCTGGCATAATACAGCATGGAAGATACTCCTCAGTTGTTGGATTTCAGTGTGAGAGGTCTTGGGGTACTTGCTCTGAGCCCATATTGTGGACTCTCAAGGTCCGAAGCTGACAGCATCCACAGTCCCCTGTTCAGAAACAGAAGGACAGAAACAGCTGTCCCATATCCACCCACACCAGGTCCCATGGGGAGGCAGACTCTGGAAGGCACATAGCAGCCAAGAGACTGGCAAGGAGTGGGAGGCATGGGTGACAGAGTGCAGCGGGGGACGTGCAGGGCGAGCTCTTGGCCAACCTGAACGTGGCCACATGGCGGTACCTGCGGAAGAACCGAGAGAATGAGGAGAACGGATCACAAGAGTCGTTCAGATTTCCTGCACCCTTGAACTTAGATGGCTCAGACGGTGTTGCTTGAACCTGTAGGAAGGGCAAGTAGGAGATGGCATGGCCCCCAGGGAGTGTCAGCAGTCCAGTACAGCTGAATATTGATCAGTGAAGGAAATGCATAAGCCAAAAAATGAACAACCAACAAAAAGGAATGTATTGGCTTTTGGAACCAGGAAGGACGGGGAATCCAAGAGACTCAAGCAACGTAGTCACTTTGTCTATTTTTTCTTCTGTGTGTATATGTCTGCTGTGCTTTTCCTTTTCTCTGTGTGTGGCTTCCTTCTTATGGTGAGAACAAGATTCCTTCATGTGGCAGGGATTGCTCCCAGCTCAAGGCTTACGTTATCCCAGCACCCCAGGGAGTGGCCTCAGAGGAAAGAGAAGACTCTCTCTCCTGTCTGGAATTATATTAGTTCCCAGAAAGAATTCTGTTTAGTCCCGCTCATGTTGTGTGCCTATGATTGCAATTGGCAGCTCCACCCAAGATGAGTTGTGCAGAAAAAACTATTCCTCCACCCAAAATGTGAAGGGGGTTTGCAGTGACCAGAAGACAGGGCTCAGGAGGTTAAGAAGACCAAAGAGGGAAAGAGACAGATCCCAACACCCAACAACAGGAAAGGGCTGAGGGCGGGGGATGTGGTGGTCAATGGCACACTGGCCTTGAATTCTAGGGTGCGGTGTGTGGACTTCATCCTGCTACTGATGGAGCACCTTTGGAAGACAAGAAGCTGAGATTTGGGATCAGTTTTATGTTTGAGAAAGGTCAAACAGGACTTTTGTTTGTTCATTTATCCATCCAGAGATATTTTTCAGTAATGCTTTTTTACCCAGAACCATGTTTAAATTTGGAGATGCTGAGATAAATTTGGCTTCCCCAGTAGTTCAAACAGTAAAGAATCTGGTTGCAATGTGGGAGACCTGGATTCGATCCCTGGGTCAGGAAGATCCCTTGGAAAAGGGCATGGCAACCCACTCCAGTATTCTTCCCTGGAGAGTCCCATGGACAGAGGAGCCTGGTGGGCTACAGTCCATGGGGTTGCAAATAGTCAGACCTAACTGAGCCACTAACTCACTGTCTAGATAAATGGTGCCCCCACTTTTCAAATCCACCAAGCCCATTCTGCCACAGATTGTTTCAAATCCCATGTGTATCTTCTCTTCCTCCAAATCCTCAAAGACCTTGCCAAGTGTATGTGTGCAATTCTTGCCTAACCCATTGATGGAGGAGTACTTCTCTGGTTATTCCTTGAGCTTCTGAGTCACCAAGACACCACTGAACCTCCTCAGAGCTCTTTGATCTCCATTAGCTGATTTCCCCCTTTACCTTCCATCTGTACTCTAACTTACAGGGCAGTTGAATGTAGACAGGCCTTTGTCTGGGTTTGAATTTGGGCTCTGCCACCTACCAGCCATGTAATCATAGGCAAGTTACTGAAAATCCTACCCTACACTCAACACTTCCCTGCAGCTCAGTTTCTTCATCTGTAACATAGAGGTAGTAAATGAAACAACTCTCCATTGAGTTAAGTTGTTGGAAGCCCTAGGAATGGGATTGTGACCCTGAATAAGAATCCAGTAAGTGCTGACTGTCCTTATGACCTGCCCCGGATGTCTCTCAAGATGAGCTGGGGGCCCTTTCTCTAGACTTGCAGGGTGGCGTCTTCCAATCTGGTTTCTCTGCCTTCAAGCCCAGGGCTCTGACTCAACCTGTATACGCTAGTGCAGCTGTTACCTGTTGATGAATATTCACTGTCCCCAGCCCTGGGTGTCCTGGCTCCCCTGCCCCTCTGCTCATTCTCCCCTGAGTCTACAACTAAATTGTTATCATCTGTCCCAGTAGGGGCTCCACAGTTCCGCTCTGGCACTGGGGCTGGATTCCTTCAGATTGACAGGAGCATGTGCCATAATGACTGTGAGATAATCTGATTATTCCCCTGCCTAAGCCTGCCCAGCACCCTTAGTTCCAAGCAGGACCCAGAATGCCCTGTTACCTGATATGTTCATAGAGGAGATGCCCCTCCCCTTCCTCCAGACTTGCTCCTTCTCCTCTGGTCCTTCTCTCAGGGAATGGTGCCATCAGCCAACCAGTAGCCTAAGAGTCATTTGCCTATTCACTAATCAGGATATTTTCTGAGTGCTTACTTAGTAATAACAGCAAAAATAATATTACAACGTAAAGTAGGTGCGAGGAAGTTCAGCAAAGTATGGCTCATTCCATGACGGCTATTTCTTCTAAATGTCAAAGTATTTTTAAAAAGCTATCTTTGAGGAGTCTTGCTTTGCTGCACATGTTGGCCCTCCTTTGAGATAAAGAGCTTACTTTTACTTCTGTAGGACTGCATCTCTCATCATGTTGATCTCCTGGCACACAGCTTCTCCCTTCCAGCTCATTCTCTACACCAGGAGAGACATCTTTCTCAAAAACCTGCCACACTGTCAGTGTTTGGAATTGGCATCCTTCTTAGATGAGAATTCATTTGCCAGTAGTTTATGTGGGAGGTGATCCCAGGACACCGGATAGGGGAATGTGGGTGTGAGACAGGGAAAGGAAGGCAGGCTTTGAAGGGGGCATCTAGTCTTGGCTGGGAGTGATCAGATAATCCTCTCCTTTTAGGAACTCTAGGATTCAGTGTAGGACAGGCACCTCAGAGTTTCCCACCTAAGGGACAAGGAGCTGTGGTATTTATACACCAACCCACAGCAGTCACTGAAAGGCGGAGTGCGTCACCTTCCGGTACATCTGACCTGCTGAGCTCAGTCACGGTGGGCTCTGACTGCCAGAGAAAGCTGTCAGGCAAAGATACAAATGCTGGCCATCAGCGGTCTGTGGGCCAGCACCACAGAGCCTGTTTCATGAGACTCATTTAACGGGAAGCCATGCAGCTTCTATTTCACAATAATAATTTGAGCTTACAATAACTTCCCCAGATCTCATTGAAGTGATAAAAATAATAAAAATAAGAGGAGGTAGAAAGTTCTGAAATACCATTGTTGCAAAGGAAGAACAACATCAACCAGGCAGAAGCCTTGAGAACTTCCTGGAAGAAGTGAACCTGGTATGACTGGATATCTTACAACCACAGCAAAAGCAAGGCCTGCCTGTGAGTCTGTCCGGGGATGCTGGTTTGCACAGCACTGTGCCAGCTGGGGCTGGAGGCAAAGATACTCTGGGACCTGTGAAAGGAAGCTCATGGTGACCTGGGCGGTTGCTGCCAACACTGAGAAGAGCTATCCATCCTTTTCAATACAAGCTTTCATACTTATAAATAGCAACATATATTTGATTTGACAAGTCTCCAGTCATCTGAGAAGATTAAGCAGTCTCGAATAAGGGAACCAGCAGATCATTCAGAGCCAATGGCTTATATTAAAAAGAATTATTACAGAAAACTGGAGCAAATGTTTGAAAAATTCAAATTTGCTTTTTGAAATGTCAGAGGATAAAAGAAGCATAAGATAGGATACTAGAAGAACAAGAAACAGTCCTTGAAAATAAAGTACATGATTGTATGAGCCCAAAATAAGACAGGACTGCAATATATATACCATTGAAAACTGATTTAGTGAATTATCAGTAAGCTTGTAAGAATTAATACAGTCCTCTCAGAACACAGACAAGAAGATAAATTCACGAGAGAAAAATAGAGTGATAGCTAAAATGTCCCAATGCTCATATAGTAGGAGTCATAGAATAAGAGAGAAAAATGGATAGAAGTGAAATATTAGTTAACAAAATAATGAAAGATTTCCTGAGCTGGAAGAGTTTTATTTATGGATTGAAGAGATTCACTAGTCCTGGGCAAAATTGTTGCAAAAAACTCACCCAAGGGCATATCTGGTAAAATTTCAGAATTCCAAGGTTAGTATAAAAATCCTATAAACTTTCATCCAGGAAGAGATTCAGACTGGCACTGGAGTGCTCGTTTGTAATATTACTGGTGGCTCAGACAGAAAACAATGGAACAATGTATAAATAATCCTGTTGATTAAGAATTATGGCATTAAAATTTTGCAGCCAAACTGAGAACAAAAGAGAGATACTTCCAGAAATGTCAAGACTTGAAAATATAACACCCAGGTAATGTCCTGAGAAACAAACTTAGTAGAACAATTATAATCCCATAAAAATGAACAGAGAATTAAGATCTCACTAAGTAGAGGGCACTGTAATACACTAGAAACCTAAAGAGAAACAAAGTAATTTTTAGCTTTATCTAATTAGTGTTTCCCAAGTTGTAATATGTATACCACACCTAGATTGATTTTTCCTTTAATAGTTATATACTTATTTTCACATGTGATCGAAATATACAGGGAGCACCAAATCAAAAATTTCACATTTATTTTTAATTTAATATGAAGTGTTTAGTGGGTAGTTCAGTTTTTAAAAGTTTGTTGATTTAGGACTTTCCTGGTGGTCCAGTGGTTGAGACTTCTTGTTTCCAATGCAGGGGGTGCAGGTATGATCCCCGGTTAGGATCATATAGGATCACTAGGATCCTGTATGCCATGAAGCACAGTCAAAAAAAATTTTCAAGTATGTTGGCTTAAAGAAAAATATTAAGTAATTTACAGTACGAGTAGTATATTGTTAAGAAAGTAGGAAAATGAGCAAGTTTGGAGAAAGTGGACTAAACAGTTGTTGATATTGTAGTTATAAAATATGTTCCAGACTTACCAGTTTGAGATGACAGAATAAATTCAAGTTTCTTTTAAAACCCAAATTACAAGTCTGATGTCCTCAGTGGGAAACTAACACAAAGTCCAGTCCTTTTCTTCCCCAAATACCCATCAATCACTCTACCTTCCAATAATCCACGCGTGCTTATATTTTCCCCTGCAATCAGGTCTAATCATTTTTACCTGTGGGTCCTTGACGGGAGAGAAGAACGCAGGGATGTCCCTGGTGCCAAACTCACTTCCCTGGTGTCAGTGCTCCATCCGCAGTGAGTGGGGACCTCATGATGCTGAGAACTGTCCTGGTGTCACTCAATGCAGGTGATCTCGGGGAGCAGAAAAGAGACAATGCGGAGAGTGAGACAGAGAAGGGGGAAAAGCCCATCTAAGGATGCATATCATCACGGTCACTACTGTCAGCAAAGGGAGTTCAGTTCCACCAGGACCTCTGAGAAGTGCACAGAGTAGCTCTTCAAATTATCCATCTGCTGGACAGGAGGCTGGATCCTTTGTCCGTTGGCTGCCATTCTGTATTGGTCAAGCATTGCCCATAGGGTACTAACTGCTTTTCGCTTCTAAGCTGCGCTTATAAGCTAGCCCAGAAAGTTCCCTCGTGTTGAGAGAAGGCCCTGGCACAGTATGGAGCAGACAAGTGATGTGAGTCTAAAGGCAGAACACCAGCATCAGAAGGTGAATGGGAACTACCCACTACAGCTAAGGCTGAAATCGAACCTGGTCTGGAGGGGCTGCTAAAGGTACAAACACAGAAGTGTCTACTACAATCCCTTCAGCAGGTCAGCTCCCCTTCTCCTTAGAGTCAGTTTCAAACCAGGGCCCCAGTATCCACACTGTTCTATAAAATATAAATATAATCAATCATGTGCTATGAAAACATAATGATCAAAACGAATGCAAAAATACATAGAAAAGCTGAATATTCTAACCACAAATGAAATATAAAACATTATAACAAATCTCACCTCCCCATATCCTGCATTCTTAGTTTTATGGGCAGGATAGGAGTGATTCCTCAAAGAAAGGGGGATGCTACAGAAGAAAGGAAAAGTGAATTGGCAAATGAGAAAATAAAAGGTGCTTATTACATTTGGCCTCTTGGGTTTCTCTCTTTCTCCCAAATCTACAATACAGTTAACCCATAAAAATGTACTCAGCTTCCTCCTTAAGATTTGACAACCAAAGTGACATTCAGCTGTCACACCTGCTGTTGCAAGTTGAGGGTCTCTGGATGATGTACAGTCCATTCCACCAGGTCCTTAGGCTAGTCACTCAATTACTAAGTATTTATTGAGCAAATTGGGATATTGCTGTTGCTGTTGTTTAGTTGTGTCTGACTCTTTTGCAACCCCTGGCTGTAGCCTGCCAGGCTCCTCTATCCTTGGGATTTCCCAGGCCAGAATACTGGAGTGGGTTTCCATTTTCTTCTCCAGGGGATCTTCCCGACCCAGGGATTGAACCCATGTCTTCTGTATTGACAGGCGGCTTCTTTGCCACTGTGCCACCTGGGAAACCCAAACTGGGGGTATAGAGGAAGAGTAATTGCCCTCAAAGATCTTATATTTCAGTGTGAGAGGAAATAGATCATAAGTATGCAAACAAATAAACAGACAAGATGAAATCAGGTACTGATTATTGCTAAAAGTAGGCCAATTAATGAGGTGTGATTGGAGGTGGGGAGGATGCTGAGATACCCTTCCGAAGAGATGGCATTTAAGATGAGATGTTAGCAACTGGTGTATTGAGATATCTTGATTAAGGTGAAAGCATGAAACTATTAGACTACAGACCCTCATGAACCTCTGGGGAAGTATATGAGGTAAGGTCCATCCAAAAGACCAAAAGCATTCTTAATATTTGAAACAGAGGGAATCTGATGCAGACAATTAGTTACACAAGTTCTGGGGAAGCCAAGAAACTGAACAGGACACAGTAAGACTATCCAGATATCACCAAAAGTGGGGCAAAGGAAGGAGGATGTGTTACCAGAGCTTAGAGATGAATACCAAACAGCGAAAGCTGGACCGCATTGGGCCTGGAGTCATAAAGGAAGAAGAGCCCACAGCCGGAAACTGCAGTAGACACAGATAAGGTATAAGAAAAATGCCTTGATTCGTTCCTTCCTCCTGCTTTCCAATCCCTCACCTATCAAAGGTAGTCATCTGAGCCAACAGCTTGGGCAGCATGGCCAGCCAGGATCAGGTCCCCACCCCCAAAACGGGGCAGAATTGGGAGAGAGAAATACACCTTGAGGGCAAACAAGCCCGGACAGACACAGGAAGAGTCCACAACTTCCTGGTTATTAAAAGTTTACTATTTCAGTTGCAAACTATTACAATCTCTTCTCCCTTTCCCCCTGCCCTCACGCTGAGCTTTCTTGAGCTAAGTTCCTGCCTTCTAGGTATGAAGATGGGGAGGAATGTGATTAGGATCTAAGGTATCTTCTTCTCTTCCTTCATCAAGGTTCAGCCCTTCAGGTGTGTTTGCCATGGAAGGAAGGAGAGGAAATAGGACAAAAGTTTCTTTACTCACTTGGCCAGGGCTGTGGTCCTTTCGAGGCTGGATGTTCCTACTTGCCTGGCTTACAGGGGCCACTGACACCCTCTGCGGCAGGCAGTCGAACGCTGGTGAATCCTCTGGAGGACCTTCCTATGGGAGATAGGACCAACTGCCTTCTGTGATGTCTGCTTAGCCCAACTGGGAATCTCACCAGGACAACAACAGAACATATATGTAGCTCCACTTCTGCCCCAATTCCCTCCTTGAAGCAAAATCAATCTTCTTCCACCCTGACTCAGCTAAGCCCGAGGGCAAATTAGAAAATGATAACCAACTTTGGAGCAGCACATCAATTTCCCCTCCTCTTGGGGGCACCACCCCCCATGGCAGAATCTTTGAAGCCACCCCAATCTTTGGCTCTCACTACAAACACTGCATTCCCCACAAGGCAGAGGGTGCTGGCTCTAACTCCCCTCCTTCTCTCCTTCCCTGTCATCTCAGCGAAGATTAGAAAGGAGGGACGGTGGGGAGGGACTGTTGGACACCTTCCTGTGTGTCCCAGGAAGGGAACCTGGTGTGATGGTGGGCTGCTGTCTCAAGATAGAGCCATGCTCTGGTCATCATCTCTGGGCTTTGGCTGGAATTACTGGACGATGGGAAAAGTTCCGGTGAGTATCCTGTTACCTTTGAACGATGCGAGGGAGGCAAGCTTGCAGAGACCTAAGGGTAGACTGTCTCAGGAACGAACAGCAGATTTCGTAAAGGTCTTGAGATGCAAGCTCACTTAGTGTGTCTAAGGGGCAGGAAGAAGCTGGAAGGCACTGGAGGGGCAGTAAACGGTAGAGAAGACACGGCAAGCCAAGGAGGCCAGGGGAGGCAGCTGCAGGTCACCTTGGCTTTTGTAGATGAAGGCATACGGTATGGATTTTATGTCTGGTTGCTCTGAGAAGCTCCTGGAGGCCTTCAAGAGAGAGAGGGACATGAACCTATTTTTACTTTTATTTTTTGAGGCAGTAATATCATCAAGACATTTTTTATGATCAGAAAATACAAAACCGGCATTGACTCTTTAAATATATAAACAGAGTCCTCACAAACACATACCTCCTACAGCTAGTGCTCATTTTATTGAGGAGAAAGATACAACTTTCTAGATTTTTGCTGTGAAGAAATCTATTAGGTTTAAAAAAGTATATGAACTGATTTTTGTTTGGAAAGACCCCTGTGACTTATGTATGCTGAATGGACTCTGGAAGCAAATGGACCAGTTAATGGGCTGTTGCTGTAATTTAGCTGATTGGTAATGATGTCCTGGGTTAGGGCTGAAGCACTGGAGAGGGTGAGAAGTGGGCAGATTTGGGATGGATTTAGGTGGAGCTTTGCTGAAAGGTCTCAGTTATGAGAGAATGATTCCTGGGATTTGAGCCTGGCTGGGTACCTGGCTGGTGGTACTATTCCTGGTCTGGGAAGGAAGATACGGGCATGCGATTTGGTTTTGGTTGTTTGTTTTCTTCATTATAATATCCTCAGGGTCTAGAAGAATATCTGTCACTAGTAAGTGCTCAGTCAATATGTGCTGAATAATTGAAAAAGCAATAGTTTGATCAGGTTCTAGTTGGGAAGCCAAATGGCCACACTCATGCTCTTGCCACGTGTAATTAAATGGTACAGTGAACCATTCCATATATTTTGCAAAATTCTATTTAAAAGAGGGAAGGGGGAACAATTCCAATTATTTGTCATTTGCCAAGGGACAGTACAGGGACAGCAAAAACTCATTTCCCTGTCAGAGGAACAGATTCCTTCCGTCCTCCCATAGGTCCTTCTTCTTGGGGGACTTAGGAGCATTTCACTGAGCAATGGCAACCTGGACCCCAGAGTGGAATAGCCTCTGCTATTCACCACAGGCCTAGAAGAGGGTCCACTTTCTGGGACTCGGCCCCTTGGCCTGAGCTTCTTTGGAGCTCCGAGTGATGACAAAGGTCCCCACAGACCCTGGGCTCTGTTCTAGGCCGTGTGGCTTTGGGATGAGATTCTCCCTCTTACCCAGATCCCCCAGGGTATCCCTCTTCCCGGCCACAGATTCCTGCTGTTGAAATACTTTAAGGAGGAAGATCATCAAACTCTCTGCACCCTGAGAATCTTGCTGCAAGGGGAAGGGCCTCTCTTTTATCTGCCCGCTGCTCCCTTCTATTTTCAAACAGCCCAGCTTCGACAGAAGCATACTTTTGAGTAGCACATAGCCAACCCCCTCTGATATCCGAACATCCTAACATCTTTGGATCTCGACCTCTCGTTAAAAAAAGGTACTTGTTTTGATGTACATATACATAGTAAAATGATTACCTCTCTGTGGCCAGGGGTCAAGAATCAGTGACGGGCAGCCTCACTAAATCTACCACCTGGCTGTAGCAGGGGAGGAACAGATCTGTAAAGGAAGAAGGTGAGTGTGCTGTCCCTTAAGAAAGGAGTTGGTAGATGGGGAAAAACAACAAATCCCTTTTATGGGAAGTCATGTTTAATGCCAGGAACCAAAGAAAGAGTACACATTCAGACGCTGGTTTTGTTTTCTAAGTGAGACCAGAGAAATGAACTTTGTGGGTAGGAATTGTAATGAGGAAGTGAGCACAGGGGTCTTACTCCGTGAAGAAAGATTCTGAAGGGGAAGTTGAGAGGAGGCCTGCTCTGCAGCCCGGCCCGCAGGAGGCTCTGGGAGGTGGCCGCCATTGCAGCTGATGACTCAGTGCGGTGTAGCACGTCATCCTCAGTTCTGCTTGGTCCAGTTCTCCAAAGCCAAATAAATAGGAAGTGTGGTAGACTGGGTTCTTTTAGCTGCAGTACACTTGGGTTTGCTTTCTTGGGCATGAATCCAGTGGAAAGCAAGTATTCTCTCTTGCCTCTTTCCTACATCAGAGAAATGGAGGAATTGCTGCATCAGAGGAATGGAGCAATTTTAAAGACATTTCAAAGAAACAATTTTGTAACTTACAAAATGGAATCACAGTAACCACAAAGTTGGCTGTGCTGATATGTCCCATGACTGAGTCTCCTTTTCATATACATTAAAAAAAAATAATTAAAATTCTATGTATTTAAAATGTACACATTTTGGGAGTTCCCTGGTGGTCCACTGGTGAAGACCAGTGCTTTCACTGTCGAGGCCCAGATTCAACCCCTTATTTGGGAACTATTAAGATTCTACATTCCGCATGGTATAGCCTAACAGGAAAAAAAAAGTACTTGTTTTGATGTACATATACCTAGTAAAATGATTACTGGTCGAGCTAATTAACGTATCCATCTCTCCACATGGTTACCATTTGTGTGTGTGTGTGTGTGTGTGTGTGTGGTGTGAGTACCTGAGACCTATTCTCTTAGTAAGCTTCCAGTATACAAAACAATATCATAAACTGTAGTCATCCTGAGGTACATTAGATTTCTAGAATGCATTCATCCTATTAATTGTAACTTTGTACCCCTTGACCAACATTCTCTCACCTTCCTACCCCTGGTAACCACATTCTACTTTCTGCTTCTATGAATTCGACATTTTTAGACTCCACATATGAGTGACATCATACTGCGTTTGTCTTGCTGTCTCTGGCTTTTTTCACCTAGCATAATGTCAGCGAAGTCCATCTATGTTGTACATGGCAGATCCTCTACTTTTTAAAGACTGGATTATATATATATATATATATATATAATTTCTATATCCATTCATTCATCGAAAGACACAGGTGTTTCCATATCTTGGCTATTGTGAATAATGCTGCAATGAACACAGAAATGTAGACATTTCTTCAAGGTACTGATTTCATTTCCTTTGGATATATATCGATAAGAGAGACTGCTAAATCATATGGTAATTCTATTTTAAATTTTTTGAAGAATCTCCATACCATTTTCCATAAAGACCAATTTACATTCCCACCAATGGCATACAAAAGTTCCATTTTCTTTACATCCTCTCCAATACTAATTATCTTTTGTCTTTCTGATGACAGCCATTCTAACAGGTATGAGGTCTTACTGTGGTTTTGATTTGCATTTCTCTGATGATTAGTGATGGTGAGCATCTTTTCATGTACCTGTTGGCTGTTTGTATATCTTCTTTGGAAAATTTCTATTAAAATTCTTTGCCCATCAGACTGTTTTTGTTTTGCTATTGAGTTGTGTGAGTTCCTTATACTGTGGGTATTCACCCCTTACCAGATATATAGTTTGCAAATATTTTCTCCTGTCGCATAGGTTACTTTTGCATTTTGTTGACTGTTTCCTCTGCTGTGCAGAAGCTGTTTAGTATGATGTTGTCCCACTTGTTTATTTTTGTTCTTGTTGCCTCAGCTTTTGGTTTCCTATCCCCCCAAAAAATTACTGCCAAAACCAGTGTGTCAAAACTTGTTCTGATCATATAGTTTCTATGAAAATCTTAGCATGCCAAAATCAGAAGGGATCCTAGAAATCATAGCCAACCCTCTCACATTCTAGAGAAGGAAACTGAGGCCCAGAGAGGGGAAGAGGGGGATTTAAAGGACCCAGTGTGTTAGAGACAGAGTGAAACCTAACCCTGAGGTCTTCTGAATCATTGCACAAAGATCTTTCCATTATGTCACTCAAAGATGCTTATAAGGGAGTGTCTGCTACAAATTTGCTTCTAAATGTCCTTGAAAGCAGTTGACAGGAAATTTCAGCCTGCCGCGTCGAGTGAAATTGCTAAATGAATTTGATTCTTGCATGCCAAAAATATCTCTGCAAAGATGTGACTTCGTCGTGGTTTAATCACAGGACACTTGGATTCAGCCACCAAGGATGTGCCCTCACCTCCCAATGGCCTTTCTGTCTCTGAGTTCCTGTGGTCCGAAGGTAGTCTTTCTGAATCATCTCCTTGATTGTGCTTTTGTCCTCTGGTACCCTCTGGGTTCCCCCACCATGACTGTTGGGCCCTGTTGCTCAAGACTGGCCCCCATTGAGCTGCCTCCCAGTTTCACAATGAGGCTGTGTGAGCCAGTTATTCCATCAGAACCACCTGGCTCTGTGCCCTGCAAGCTGATCCACGGGAACACAGCAGTAGGGTTCTCTTGCCCTGTGGTGCCCAGTTAGGTTTGGCCAAGTGGTGATGGGAGGAAGGGAGGAGAGTGAGCTCAGGGTACTTATTTGCTGGGTTCCATGTCTGTGGTTTCTCCAGGTCTGGCTGCCTCCCTCTGTTGAAAAGCTCAGCTCCTGTCAAGCAGCTCCCTGCACGTGACTCTCTCTAGGCACCAACAGCTCTGCTCCCCTCCCCTATTCAGCCTGGACTGGTGACAGCACCTTCTGTTACCAGTGCCTCCGTGAGCCCCTAGGGTTCTGTATTCTCCCTCATGGTTTCTCCATACCCTTTGAAAAATAACCCTTTTTTAAACTCCCGTCAAATGACCCCATTGAATGTGCCACCTGTCCAGCTGGGACTTGGGCTCATAAATGACCTGATTCTAACCTGGGGTCTCAATCTTCCCCGAGCTCTGAGATATATTCTATCCCAAGAGAGAGAACCTTCAGAGCCTCATTTCAGGTATCAGTTTGTCTATGGGGTCCTTGAACCTGAACTCCTATGCTTTAATAACAAATTCTAACCTCATTATAGAGAACAGGCCTCTGGGACCTTAAGGTGGAAAGGAGATGGCAAGGAGCCAGAAGTCAGGACCTGGAGTAGGAGCCTGCAGAGCTGGGCTGGCCGTTTGTCTGGTGTTAGGTGTGACATGCGATAGAGGACCAGCACTCCTGAAAGAGAGCCTACTCTGGCAGTATCAGAAGCCAGTGTCCCTGAGGCCCAGGAGAGCTGGGGGAGGGATTTATGTCCACGTTCAGGCCAGAGACCCGGGGAGACGCAGCACCTGTCGGGGCCGTGTGGTCATGGTGGCGGGAATCTGCCGGCTGGACCGAAAAAGCCCCCAGGGAAGGTGAAGTGCAGCACTCTCCTCTCAGCTCTGCCCCCTGCCCCCTAAAAGCCCTCTAATCCCTGGCCTCCATGGAGCTCTTAAACTCCAAGTCCTTGTTCGGATAATTGCAAGCTATTCAGTGGTAGCCGATGTCATCTTTATTTGCTTCTTCATTGTGCTAGACACAAAATATGTTAGATTGAGAATAATTTACAGTTGCTTACAGCCTGCTTCCTTCAGACTACCACTCGGGTACAAAACTGTGGGGTAGTGCCTTCACAGAAGGAGAAATAGACAGTTGCAAATATGCCCAAAGTGAAAATATTATCTCACATTTTTTACAGTTTCACAGTTTGTCAGAGATTTTTTTCATGCATCACATATCAATTGACTCTCACAATAAACCTAATATATATGTGTGTGTATGTATGTGTATATATATATCTGTCATTTATCTCGTTATCTGTTTATCTATCTGGTATCTATTTGTCTATCTGTAAAATGTATCTGAAAAGCCTGAAGCTTCAATAAATAAAGTAACTTACCCAAGTTCATATGTTTAGCCAAAATGGATTGCTTCTTTATATTTCTTATGATTTCATTGTGATATATATTCATTGTTATTATGGCTGTCTTCCACTCAAATCTGTGAAGTCATTAAGTAGAGTTCATGGCTTACTATATTTTTTTGTCATGCATACCAATAGGTGTGTGTATGTGTATACAGACAATGTGTCCACATTGCATCATCAATGTTTAATAAATATTAATAACAAAACAACCAGCCACGAATCCACCTCTTAGATTAGGAAATAAAATATTGCTGTACCTGTAGAAAGACCGTCTCTGTCTCTCCCCTGTAGCTTTCTCTCTCCATCTCAGCTGCTATTCCAAATGTTGTCTTTATCACTATTTACTTGCGTATGTCATTTCACTTTGTATACATGCGCACATGGCCTGTTTGTTCTCACTCCTCCCGCACATCCTCTACATACACAGACACTGTCCGGCACACAGTAGGTGCTCAGACTAGCCTGGCCCTCACATAACCAAAAAGCATCTGTGTGCTCCCTGTGCTCTCCAAAGGATTGACAAAGTCTAGTCTAGTTGGAGTGGGTTCTGGGTAAGAAAAATCACAGAACAAAACATCTCAGGGCACCCAGCTGTATGGCATGAGCATATTGGCACTCCAGATGAGTCCCTTGTAGCCCAAGTCCAACCTAATCAGGGGAATAGCCCTGGTGGACTGTCTCACTCCTTGAAGCTGGAGTCCCACCTTAGAGCTCAAAAGTGTCTTCTCTCAAGGCCTTTTCACAAGTGGCAAGTACCACCCGTATCCACTTAATGACCTTGTACACTCTATTAACCCAACTTCCACTTCCCTACACATTTCCCCCTTAAATTCCTGGAGAATTTATGATGCATTTAACAGCTATTTAAACAATGCCAGCAGTTTGTGCAGGCCTGAAGAGTGGCATTTTTCAAACTGTGGGCCACAAACCGTTAGTGAGTAGTGAAGTCAATCTACTGGCTCAGACCGGGATTTTAAAAAATTGAAACAGAATTGAACATTACCTGGTCAAGAAGCTAGAATTACAAAATATGAGTGTGTGTTCCCAGGAGCCAGTGGTAAATACTATCTTGTGAAAGTTCACAGTGGGATTACCTTGTGGTTTGGATGGGCTCTAGGCATTTGAGTGTCCATGACTGACCTTAACAATTACCGTAATCCCAGGCAGTTGCCACTATGATTGGGTCAGGGATGAGCAGTAATCCTAGGCCTTGACCAATTAGAACATACCACTCCTTGGCCACAGGGTGGGGGGACACATGTCCCAGTTAATCCAAGGTTCTGTCCCTTAGGGAATCCAACCAAACCCTTTGATGGGCCTGGAAATTTCAAAAATAAATACTTTGGAGATGCCCAATCTGGTCTGAAACACAAAGGGGCTATTCACTGTCCACCCCACCCCCATCCCAGGCCAAAATTTGCTGGGTAGAGAAGAGAGACCAAGAGCAAACAAATAAGACACAGGGTAATTTCCAAGTTACATCATCAATAACCTACTTATAAAAGTCATGGTTTTGCTGCCCTAAAGAGAGCTTTGTTGGCGACCACAGGTCCATCTCAAGCTCTAGGCTACCCTAAGGAGTAGTTTACATACTAGAAGAACCTGGGCACTTAGGGTGCTGATTTCCTGGGGAAACAGGGCTTTGGGAGTCAGCTGCACATCCATGCCAGGGGTGGGTGGCAGGCGGGAGAGCATTTGAGGTTGTCTAGGAAGAGCTGTAAATTGAGTCAAAGTGAAAAGATGTGGGATAGACCCCGGCAGCGGGTGGGGTGGGGGGAGGGGGCAATAATGCTTGGGGATGGACAGAGAGAGCATTGGTAAGATTCCTCTTACACTTACAGACAAGTGACCACCACCACACTTGTGCTGTAGCATCCTGGTGACACAAAAGGAGCAGACTCTCCCTCCTGCACCCTCTGGCAGCCTGCCAAGACCTAGTCCACATTCACCTGCCAGATTCGCAAGGCTTTTGGGATAGAGATCTGGGTAGCAGGAGATGTGGAAGGAGACTAACTGGACATAGGTTAGAATGGATAGAGGGCCTCTCAGAAGGAAGGTGGCATATGTACAGCTTTCACTATAATCTTTCTGGCACCGTTTAACATTTTTCAACAAAAACTTAAATGGTTTTTTTTGTGTTTGAGGGGAAATCAGACCATTGTTTCTTTTGATGAAACATTATGATGAGGGGACTAGGAGGTTGTCAGCTCTAGTGGAGTTATGACACTGTGATAGGTATTAACTGTGTATAGTCCTCACTATACTATGGGCTCCCAGAAGGGAAAAAGAGCTAGACTCAGAGGAGGTGACCTGCCTGTGTTTGATAAAGCAAAGCAGAGTTGAGTGGAAAGATCTATGCTGAAGTATCACCCCTCCAGCGCTAACTGCCCTTCCTCCACTCAACCTGTCCCATGAGAACCACCCAGGAGGCCTGACCCCACACTGGCTTTGGTTGGAAGGAAGAAATCCACCTCAGAAATACTATGGAGTCATGCATAAAAAGAACTCAAATAGAGTGTGGAGCAGAACCTTCTAGAAGCTGAGACACATAGATTTCTATAAATTTGGTGGATATATGGCATTTTCTTCTTTCATTTCATTTAGCTTCACAGTTAAATTTCCTTGGAAAGTACCATACTGTCTCAACTATCTAACTGGAAATGAGGAAGAAGTTTGAGTTATATTCTGGAGTCTGAAAGAGGAGTCAAGAACTGTCCTCTAGGGTGGAGCCCCGGGGTAGCGGGAGGGAGAGCTAGCAATGCTGGCATGGTCTGCCCCGACCTGAGCAGTGTTCTCTGAAATCTCTCATAAAAATGTGTCCTAGCCTTTGCTTTTGATTCATGTGAGATGCTTCCCAGAGTCTGGCTCCTGCAGCCACATCCCTCAGCCCTCAGCCCAGCTGTGGATCCATGAAGACGCTGGGGCTCCTCCTTCCCTCTTAGAAGTCTGAAGGTGGGCAGGGCCCTGGGAACATCACATGGCCTGGTTCTGATAGGCTCACCCAAGGGAAACGGCGCTTGCTCGGGTGTGATTAGTCCACGGAACCTCCCTCCTGGCTTTCCCTCGGTCCAGCATGTTCGGTCCAGCTGACTGTTGGTGCTGACCGGAGATGTAAGGAGCCTTGACTTCTTGGGGCCAAACTCCAGGGAGCATATGGAGGAGTCAAAAACTCAAGGGACCAGGAAGGCCCCCATGACAGGTGAAGGGGGATTGGTTTTGAGCTGGAGTCCTGAGATTTTAGGATGTGGAGTGGTGGAGGCCTGGCTTGGCAAAAGGGGGCTGATAATTCTTCCCTTTGGTAGCATTCATGTTTCCCCTGAAAGATGAGGGCAGTCGTCTGCAATCAACAACAATGGGTCTTTGTCTGCATAGCATCCTTCTGGTAATAGGAACCTGGTGATAATTCCTTTGGAAAATGACTCCTTCCCACCCACTGGTGCTTTGTGATGGGTCTGGCAGGGTTGCCAAGCCCAGTGGCCCATCCATCCTGATCTCTACTACAGGAAAGGGCAGGTGGCAAGGGCACCCATCACCATACCCCGAGTCCCTGGCTTCAGCAATTGGCACAAGGCAGTGGTTCTCCACCTAGGGTAGTACTGCACCCCATAGCCCTGGCCTTGGAAGTGGAGGGGTACAGTTGATTGTTGTTGTCTGGGAATCACTTTGGTATTTAGTGACCAGGGACCCTGAATACTAGAAATGCCCTGAACAGTGCTTCAAAGCAAAGAATTGGCCTATTCAACAGCTTCTCTAATGAGAAACCCTGACCCAAATGACTCAAACGATGGGCACCTGACGCCAGGTGGTCAGACTCAGCCAGAGTCTATCCCTGAGATTTTGTTTCAGAATGACTGTCAGGTGTCAAGTAGCCACCCCTCTACCCCAACGCATGCAAGAGTATGTCTGAAAGAATGAGGACTAGGCAGAGAAAAGGCAGAGATGAGAGATGGAGAAAGAGAGCTTGAGATCTAATGACATCATCTGCCCTTATCCTTTTCAGCTATGATAGCCAATTTTTTTCTTTTTGTGCTTAATGCCTTTGAATTTGGTTTCTGTCTCATAACCCTAAGAATCTCAACCACCATGAGGCTTCAGGAAGCAATGTTCCTCCTTACTGGGCACAGATATAGGGGATCAAAATTTTAGAAAGCAGCTTTAACTCTTTCTCCAAATATGGAAACAGGTCCAGAGAAGGGTCACACAGCTACTGAATGACAGGCACCAGGCCATATGTCAAGTCTCTTGCCGAAGAGCTCGGAACAGAACAACCTACTCTTGTTTAATGAGATCAAATCTAAGTTCCTGCCATCTGGATAGGGGTGCGATTATGTCTTTAACATGCCATTTGGCACTCAAGGGAATGCTAAGAGACACCAGAGGGAGGTTCAGGACCTCTGGGAAATTCCAACCTAATTGGGACCACCATGGCTACCTGGATCCTGTTGGTTTGGCTTAAAAAGTGAAATATTCAGATGGAATTGGAAATACAGGGCATCCAAACTAAAGGGCAGGGAATTTCAAACTGGCTAAGGCTCCCCTTCCTTCATCCTAGTTTTTCCAGTGTAGGTAACTTAATGGCTCTCTATGTTCACCCATTTCCTTTGCAAAACACCATCAGGAGACAGTCAGCATCTCTGTTAGGCCCAGAGAATTTTTAGAGGTTGTTTGTGGCCAAGACACTATAATTAGATGAATGAGATCCTTTGCCCTTCCCCTGTAGGTAGGAAGAAGTTATGTAAGGAAGGCTGGTGCTTGCTGACTTGGGTGGGTGGAGACTGCCTTAGAGACTGTGGGGCACCTGCTTGCCTATAAGTGCTAACTTGGATCCTGACCTGTCCAGAGACCTGATCCTCTGGAATGTTCACTGTCCACTCTGCCCTCAACCTTCTCACTCCCCACCTCCCCACCCATTGCATAAACTTAAAGTAACTGTCAGTTTTTTCTGGCACTAAAATCGTTTTCATTGTTATCAGTATCGAAGAGAATTCAAATAAAAGCTATTGGCAATACAGTCCAAGAAAAATTCTGCTTCTGCCATTATCTCCCCTTTTCCAACTGTGAGAACGTGTTCACAGGCTGTCTCTCCTCCCGCTTTCAAGCTGATGTCTCCAAATACTTGGGTTACTTAGGAAATTTTTGTATGTGTTTTGAATATTTTGTTTTGTTTTCACTTGAACTTTTGTTACACATGCCCAACTTTAAACACACCAGAGACACAAGGATTTATCCTCTACTGTTTCTGCTTTGAAGGAATTTGTTGAGGTTTCTTAATTTATGATCAATTTTGTAAATGTCTCTTTGATACTGGGAAACAGAAGAAAGTACTCTGCATTTTGCGCTTGTGAACCTGTGCATGTGTGTGCGTGTGTGTGCGTGTGTGTGTGTGTGTGTGTGTGTGTGTGTGTGTGAGGAGAGAGAGACAGAGACAGAGAGAGCATTAGTGCATACTTAGCCTTGGAAGTTATCCTTGCTCGTTTCTTGACTGCTTGATCTGCCAAATAGAGTTGTATTAAGCTCTTCCCAGCACTTCTGTGTTTCTGTTTAATTATCTCATTGAATATGGGTGCTATTTTTTTATGTATAGTTCTAAATGTGCAAGTGAATTTGCATGTGTGTGTGTGTATAAAATTAAACTTGTGCAGATCTCCTACTAAAAGGCCACATGGGCATGTGTTCTATGTTTTCTGGCTTTTTTTCCTCTTTGCACAATACTTTTTAAGAACATGTGATTAAAGGGAAATTTGATCCAAGGGGAAGGGGTTGTGTTGTGATTAAAGGGAAATTTGATCCAAGGGGAAAGGGCTGTGGTAGCCTATTGAAAACCTCCAATTTGTCTTGGCCCCAGGGAATCTTCCTGACTGATCAGGGGGGAAAGGTAGGCTCTCGCTGAGATAATGCAACTGGACAGGGCAGACCAACCCAGAGGAAGATTCTGTGACCTTCGTGAGGCACTGAGTCTAGTGGGGGCAGGCAGCAACCGAAGAAAGAACATGACCATGGGTAAGCAGTCAGTTCCAGAGATGCTGTAAGGAACGAGATGTTTCCAGGACAGAGAGAGAGCAGCAACACGTACCTGTAAAGCATAGGCAATCATATTAGAACGTTCATCTGCACGGAGCAAACACTCATCCACTGAGCTTGGTTTTGGCCAGAGATTCCAGTATTAGAAGGGGGGTGATAAAAAGGAGTTTGGGCCAAACGGAGGATGTGGGCAATACAGGGCACCGGTGCCGTGGCCTAGACTTGGGAACGAGGCAGAACCTAGTTATCCGTCGGCTGGAGACTGAGTCGCAGAGAGGGAAGCTGGAGGACTGCTTAACATCCAGCTGTCTGAGGGCAGGATGGGTGCAAAGGGAGCCACAGTCTGCAGCTTGGGACTGCTTCTCATGGCGAGACAGAAGACAGCTCCAGCCTGCAAGCCCTCAGCCCTAATCTACAAGGGCCAGGAAATTGGCATTAATTTTTGCTTCTCTGATGAGGTAAGGAACCTGGTCAAGACCAGAAGATGTGTCTCTGGGGAAAGAGGGAAAGCAGAAAAAGAGAGATCAAACAGTCAAAAATAAGCAAAGGTTAACTACCAGGATTAAATACACACACACATACACACTCACAAATCCACATGAGTAAAAGAGAGTCCACTTCTGTTTTCCAGTATCTGTGGGGCATTTATTGAATTAATCTAAATAAAAAAAAAATTTTCAAAGCAGAGAAAGTTCCCATGGAGCAATTCTTTGTCAGTAGTGTGTTTAAAATTAGACTTTCATAATGAAGGTCCAATTGAAAACAAAACAATACAAAACAGAAAACAAAACATTTTTTTAAAAGTAACCAAGCATTTAGGGGAACCAGCTTGACAGAGGCGAGTGGAGAGACAGCCTGTGAACATATTTTGAATGTTTGAGAAGCAGTAGAGAGGCTGCCAGAAGCTGGTTGTTCATGTTCTGTATTGCAAAACAACTTTTGTTTGAAACCCTGTGAGATCTATAACAGTTACTACTGTATTCTAACAGATAAGAGATAACTGGATAGCGATTTTTAAGGTATCTGTAGGATGTTAGGCAGTAGGAGTTTCATTCCTGATAACTAGTGGATTGACCCTCCTAAGGAAAAAATTTCAAATGCAGAGAAAATATATCTTCCTGAGTGCATTTCTGAGTTGGCAAGAAAGTAAGAGGTTCAGGCCAAAATCCTAAGTGAGTTCCAAGTGAAAGAAGGACTACGCTGGCTGTGGCTCTGAGGGCACTGGTTGAACCAGGTGGACTTGAGCTTCTGTTGTTGGGCCTCACAGAGGACAGAGAATCATGAAGTACAGAGATCAGGGCCATCCAAGGCACCTGGACACCTCGCCCATAAAGGTGAGACCCCAAATGCCTACACTTCCAGATTGTATAAACTGGAAATAAGATGGTTATTAACCACCTTAACCATCAGGGAGTTGCAAGACCCTAGGTCCTGAGCAAAAAAGGAAAATTAATGTCATTACTGAGCATCTGGGACCACAATCTGTCCCTCATGTAGCTTGAGGCCCAATTTCATACTATCTGTGTATTCTAAATAGTAAACAACAAACCACCCTCCACCCCCAACACTCAAGCCAATACTTTGTTAGGTTAATCTGAGACTGGTAGTGGTATAGCTGGCAAGAACTAGTGCAAATCTTTGATAGAGGAACCTGCCTTTATTTCAGACCTTAAAGAATTTCCACAAATAAAATCTCAGGGAAATGCACAGCTTTCAATAAAAAGAAATGATCCTCACACAGAGGCGCTATAAATGAGAAAAAAACAGACTGCAGAAAGAGACCCACAAGAATTCAAATACTGGAAATATCATGCACAAACAAAACTCTGAAATAACTATGATTGCTATATTGTTTTTTGAAAAAAGACCAACTTGAAAAACATGTTGGAGATAAGGAACTATAAGGAAAGATCAAGCAGATTTAGACAAGGTCCTAATACAACTTCTACAAATAAAAAATAAAATGAAAATGAAAACTTAATGGAAATGACAATTAGAAAATGAAATTTAGTAATTGATTCCAATGAATTCCCTAGTGGTCCAGTGGTTAGATCTTGGTGCTTTCACTACTGAGGGCCCAGGTTCAATCCCTGGTCAGGGAAAGAAAATCCTTCAAGTTGTGTGGCACAGCAAAAAAAAAATTAACTCTACTTATAATAATGTAAAAATTTACCTAGAAATAAATTTAATAAATGTTACAGAAGGCTCCTACCAATTAAAAAATACAAAATGTTGTTGGAAATAAAAAAAGTTGTTGAGAGAAATGAAAGACTTGAATAGAGAAATATACCATGATCACAAATTAGAATAATCAATATTATAAAGATGTACATTCTCCTAAAATTGATTTATAGACTCCAGGCAACTCCAATAAAAATTCTAGCAGGGTTTTGTGTAGATATTGACAAGCTATTATTAAAATTTACCTGGAACTATGTAGGTCTTTTGAGCATTACTTTACTAGCGTGTGAGATGAGTGCAATTGTGCGGTAGTTTGAGCATTCTTTGCCATTGCCTTTCTTTGGGACTGGAATGAAAACTGACCTTTTCCAGTCCTGTGGCCACTGCTGAGTTTTCCAAATTTGCTGGCATATTGAGTGCAGCACTTTCACAGCATCATCTTTCAGGATTTGGAATAGCTCAACTGGAATTCCATCACCTCCACTAGCTTTGTTCGTAGTGATGCTTTCTAAGGCCCACTTGACTTCACATTCCAGGATGTCTGGCTCTAGGTCAGTGATCACACCATCGCTCACACGCTAGTAAAGTAATGCTCAAAATTCTCCAAGCCAGGCTTCAGCAATATGTGAACCATGAACTTCCTGATGTTCAAGCTGGTTTTAGAAAAGGCAGAGGAACCAGAGATCAAATTGCCAACATCTGCTGGATCATCAAAAAAGCAAGAGAGTTCCAGAAAAGCATCTATTTCTGCTTTATTGACTATGCCAAAGCCTTTGACTCTGTGGATCACAATAAACTGTGGAAAATTCTGAAAGAGATGGGAATACCAGACCACCTGATCTGCCTCTTGAGAAATTTGTATGCAGTTCAGGAAGCAACAGTTAGAACTGGACAGGGAACAACAGACTGGTTCCAAATAGGAAAAGGAGTTCGTCAAGGCTGTATATCGTCACCCTGCTTATTTAACTTACATGCAGAGTACATCATGAGAAACGCTGGACTGGAAGAAACACAAACTGGAATCCAGATTGCCGGGAGAAATATCAACAACCTCAGATATGCAGATGACACCACCCTTATGGCAGAAAGTGAAGAGGAACTAAAAAGCCTCTTGGTGAAAGTGAAAGTGGAGAGTGAAAAAGCTGGCTTAAAGCTCAACATTCAGAAAACGAAGATCATGGCCTCTGGTCCCATCACTTCATGGGAAATAGATGGGGAAACAGTGGAAACAGTGTCAGACTTTATTTTTCT
>NW_011494815.1:1508375-1511916 GCF_000754665.1 Bison bison bison | reverse complement strand
AAGATGCTTACTCCTTGGAAGGAAAGTTATGACCAACCTAGATAGCATGTTCAAAAGCAGAGACATTACTTTGCCAACAAAGGTTCGTATAGTCAAAGCTATGGTTTTTCCAGTGGTCATGTATGGATGTGAGAGTTGGACTGTGAAGAAGGCTGAGGGCCGAAGAATTGATGCTTTTGAACTGTGGTGTTGGAGAAGACTCTTGAGAGTCCCTTGGACTGCAAGGAGATCCAACCAGTCCATTCTGAAGGAGATCAGCCCTGGGATTTCTTTGGAAGGAATGATGCTAAAGCTGAAACTCCAGTACTTTGGCCACCTCATGCAAAGAGTTGACTCATTGGAAAAGACTCTGATGCTGGGAGGGATTGGGGGCAGGAGGAGAAGGGGATGACAGAGGATGAGATGGCTGGATGGCATCACTGACTCAATGGATGTGAGTCTCAGTGAACTCCGGGAGCTGGTGATGGACAGGGAGGCCTGGTGTGCTGCAATTCATGGGGTTGCAAAGAGTCGGACGTGACTGAGAGACTGAACTGAACTGAGAACTGAAGTGTTCTAGAGTTTTAAAAAAGATGTTTATTTTTCTAATTTCAGAGTTGGTACAGTTGCTTAAGGAATTTATCAAGGACCCAGACTGTCTTTTATTTTCCTCTTCGTTATTCCTAGTCATGGCCATCATCCTGATGTTCACAAGATGGCTGCTGCACTTCTAGGCATTGCAACTGTGTTCCAGGCAGAGAGGGTGAGAATGTGGTATGTCTGTCTCTTCTTTATGAGGAAAACAACATCTTTCCCAGAAGCTCTACTTGGTAGACTTCTGATTATATTTCTTTGGCCAGAAATCTGTCATATGACCATATCTAGGTGCCAAGCCTGGGAAATTTTTAGTTAGGTGAACTGCTTTGCCAAAGGAAATGAGGATTCTGTTATAAAGTGAATGTGGGAATGGATGTAGATTAGGCAACTAGCAGTCTCTGCTCTCTACTTGAGAGAAAACATCTTACATGAAGAATGATGAAAAGCAAAGCAAGCAATGTACTCCGCATACAGATGGAGAGACAGTACCGTGTAGGGACTAGAGTGGGAATCTCTAAGTCTTAGCTCTGAAGGAGACTTGCTGGAGGACTGGTCCTCACTTTCTTCCCCTTTAAATCACAACGCTGGAGGGAACAATCTGTATTTCTTTTTGAGGGCCTGTAGACACTGTGAAGGGAAGTCACATCATAGATGCTTCATGTGCAAGAACGCATTTAGACCTTAGAGCAAATATATGAGTCAGTGTCATTATCTCATTTCACACCAGGGTGATGTAAAATCTCAGAGAGATCGGGTAGAATGCACAGATCCTACACCTAGGAAATGGCAGAGCCAGAGTTTCAGCAGAGCCTTCCTTCCATTGCCCACCCTATTTCAAAAGGTGAAATAAGCACATGCATTTTTCAAATTGAATTTTAAGGTCACATTTCCTAAACCAAGTGTCTTTTAAAGCGTGACCTGGTGACACCGGCAGCTAAATCCCCTGGGGGTTTTTATTACAAATGCAGACTCCTGGACCTCCTTCAGATGAACTGGAGCAGAACTGAAACCAGGAATCTGCATTTTAAAAGGCTCCCCTGGTAATTTGGAGACATTTTAAATTTGAAAACCATGGTTATAAACTTATAATTTATCATTCCATTCTAATGTAGTTTATTTATGGATCTGTGGCTCATGGAAATTTCCTCCACATATCAGGAAAACAAAATTTAAAAATAGTCTGTTTCTCCTTCTTGTTCCTCAGTTTCCTAATAAACACACTCAATTCCATGGAAAATGTGAAGGGCCTGGAAGTGTGTCACAGAAGATATCCCAACACTGATTAACTGAGGCTCTGCAAGGCAAAAGCGTGGATTACTATGAACGTGAATGCTGATTAGAATCACACAGAGCTGGAATAGGATGGGCAAAGGAAATGACATTACTAAATATTTACTATGTTCCAGACACTGTTCAGACACATTACGTCATTTAAGGGGCCTAAGACATGTGATTTGATCCGTTTTATTTATAAATGGGGAAGGTGAATTCTTATATTTCCATTTTAGAGATGAAAAACAATGATGAGAGAAAAACAATCGCTTGTCTGAGATAAATCATTCATTCATTCACACAGTAAATATCTCTTGAGTGTTTATCTTAAGTAAGATATTGAAAGTAGAGCAGCAAAAAAAGAAGTCTAGAGACTGCAGGTGTCACAAAGTCCTGATTGACCCACCCAGTCTCCATTGAAGAAGCCAGAACTGAGAAAGCAGATTGGGGCTGGACCCTGGCAGAACAGGCTCTCTGGGCTTTGCCTGCCTGCTGCAGGGAGCTAAGAACAAAGCTTCTTGCTGGTGATCTCAGGCAGCCCCAGAGAGCAGGCTGTGACCTTGGTTCCAGCAGTAGCTACCTCCCTGGTTAGGTGGTCTGGTGTATGTATGCTTGCTAAGTTGCTTCAGTCGTGTCCGACTCTGTGCGACCCCAGAGACGGCAGCCCAGCAGGCTCCCCCATCCCTGGGATTCTCCAGGCAAGAACACTGGAGTGGGTTGCCATTTCCTTCTCCAAATACCAGCTTCTTACTTGCCCAGAGGAGAGGAGCAGGTGAGGGGTCCAGACAGAGAGTGTATCAGGAGAATTTCAGAGGGAAGAAGGGGAGCCCCCAAGTCTTAACATAGTCTCTCACTAAAACTTGAGAGATAGATATTATTTCCATTTTATAGATGACAAAATGGAGGCTCAGAAAGGTTAACTGGCTTGCTCAAATAGGTGTTCAAGCCAGAAGGGGAATAGTGCCCATCTCAGATCTCAGTTCCAACACCCCCACCCTGCCCCTTTACTACTCAGGAGGGAGGTCTTCACAGGCTTGTAAAATGCTCACCCCGGTAGCCCTAAACCAATTTACAAATCGATAGTAGAGGCTGGTTCTGATTCCTGCTACCAAGGTTTATTTAATTCCAGGTTCGAATCACACAGAAAATAAAATTTTCTCCCTGAAAGGTTCTGTGGAAAAATGTTCTCTGTTCTATGTAACAGCCTCCTCGGCTGTGTTTGTGTCTGAAGAGAGGACTAGTCTGACAGGAAGAATTACAAATCTGGAGCTCATTTTGGCGTCCCAGAGGAAAGGTGGGTGGAGCGTCTCACAGTAAATTAGGAATTCAGAATGAAAACGTAGCTGAGTTTATTTAGGTTTCTAGTGACACCTCAGAATTATTGTGCAGGCGTGTCAGAGGCAGCTCAAAGTAATGACTGCTCCTCCTCCGCTTTCGGGGTGCTGCCTGCTAAGAAGGGGGAATCCCTCTCCTTGGGGGATGGGGGTGGGAACCTTCCCTTTCTCACCTGGATCAGGAAGGGAGAAGGGGAAAGGAGTGTGGTTTGGAGTCCTGTCTGGCTCAGCTCCGAGTTCCGGAGAGGGGCGGGAGTCAATTCGGGGGTGTGTCTGAGCTCGGGATCTGTGTCTGAGGCGGGGACCTGACGCCAGGATTTGGAGACTTTCTTTAGATTTTTCTTTTTTTTTTTTTTTTT
>NW_011494815.1:1507684-1508275 GCF_000754665.1 Bison bison bison | reverse complement strand
TTTTGCGGGGTGAGGGTAATCTAGGTTTGGGGGTGGACAATGACAGTGGGAGGAAAACAGGAGACTGGGTCGTATCTGAAAAGCTGAGGTAGGATCTTGGGGTGGGGGGATGGTGTTGAAAGTTGAGGCGTGGATCTGGAGAGGGGAAGTTGAAGCCTGCCCGATGATACTAAGGATGTGGGTGAATGTGTGGGGGATTGACGGTGCAGGACTGTAAACTGGGGTCAGGCTCAGTACCAGATCTTAAATGAGAAGAAAAAAGGCTAGAAGAATAGAGCTTCGAGCTGCCACAGCCTTTTTCCGAAACCGACTCACACCCAGACACACCCATCGTCTAGCCCTCGCCCTCTGTGGCTGGAGGTAAGGCTGTGCCAGGCTCGCTAGACCCTGCCCCCACCCGGCCTTTAGCTCCCAGCGGCTCCGACTGGGGCAGGGGTCTGTCTCTTCAGCCCCGGGGGAGTCTGGGGGCGTGGCCAGTAGCCCGGAGCCTGCGGCTCCGGATTGGCATCCCAGCGGGCCCGTGGGCGGGGTTTCGGGTTGGGTCCCGCTCGGCAGTTCGCAGACGGCGGGGAGGCGGGGCCGGCGGGAGCA
>NW_011494815.1:1498952-1507107 GCF_000754665.1 Bison bison bison | reverse complement strand
GCCCTCTGGGGAGCGAGTGGGCACGGGCCGAGGGGCGGAGGGTTTGAGGCTGGCCGAAACCGGCAGAGTTGGGGCTGCTCCCCGGTTCCCGCGAGGCGCTGCGTGGCGTTGTCCCAGGCACCGCACCCCGAGCGAGTTGGTCCTCCAGGCTCCGGGGGCCCGGGCGGGGTTAGGGGGTCCGAGGAAGCTTCCAGGGCGGGATGTGCGCTCTGAGCCTCCAGGCCTCCCCCAGCAGTGGGAGGGAATGTGTGTGGCAGAGACCCTCGGGGTCAGCGAGGCCTTCTTGGCCTTTGACATCGGCTTGACCCCGCCGAGTGGAGCTGCTTCTCCAGCCGGGGGTGGCTTTGGAAGAGGAGCTGCTGCGAAGCTTTGTGTGAGGACAAGGAGGCACTAAGATGTGTGGAATGTTTCTTCTTTCGTGCGTCTGGGGAACGCTGAAGTGAAATCCACTCACCTGAAGGCTGCGGATTGTTTTGGTAGTAGAAACTTGAACGTTTGCTCAGTCTGCAGGGTTTGGAATGTTTGAATGGAAATGACTCTGAATTGATCAAATGCTTTTATTTCCTCGAAGGAACATCGGTAGAGAGATTCCATTTCTTGAGTGACAGTAGTTTGAATCGGTTGTCTGTGTAGCTGGTTTTCGAGGGACAGTATTTGTTACGTTTTCCAAAATATTAAATCAGGATGGGGTATGTGGTCATCACCTACCCAATGGAAGGGGGAGTGAAAAACTTTGTTAGCATTCTAACTGTACTACTAGAAACTGAAACGCAGGGCCTTAGTGAAAGCAACTAAAATAAAGTGAATACATTTTTATTTCTCTAATTGAACACAGAATGTTTTAAAAACATTTCAAGACTTAGGGTGCCAGTTATTATTAATAGCTATTGTCTTTTAAGAGCTTATTATGATACAGATGCATAAAGTACACCAAAGTACATTATCTGATCCTCACAACTAAACCCTAAGGGCTGGTGGCGTTTGCTCCATTTTACAGAAGAGAAAACAGGTGTGGAGAGGATAAGTACTCAATTGCTAAAAGCTGGATTTAGGATTTGCAGCAAAGGTTTCAGGGTTTCCAAAACCTATGCACTTTAATATATATATACCGGTCTGGCATTGCCCATATTCATTTTTAGATTTTTGTACTCAAAATTAGAAAAACAATTTGGCTTCTTTCTGACTCCAAGTATTTTTTTTTTTTTTTTGGCCACACTGCATGACATGCAGGATCTTGGTTCCCCCTGCAGTAGAAGCGTGGAGTCCTAACCACTGGACTGCCAGGAAATTCCCTTCGAGTACACTCTTATAGTCCCTTTAGGCTAGGCCTACCTTTGAGGAAACAGTGGATTTTTGACATTGCCTGAGAAGAGGGGCAAGAGAGATATGTGGATAGGTAGGAGAATCAGTATAATTATGCATCAAGCATAAGTAACATTTCCACACCACTAATTAACTCAAATAGCATAGTTCACTCTTTTCCACTTAGCTTAGCACAGAAAGTGTTCATGTATTCAAATAACAGAATTGAGCTTACTGTATACACAAAGCATTGCCCAGTTCATGCCCTGGAGGAGCTTACAGACTACACTGGCATGCATACAATACAAAGCTGATCCAGGCGCTATTATCCTTAAGTCTAGACTACCTCAGCTGGTCTGCCTGCTCTCCTAGATTATGTTGATGTTTCCATTCATCCTTTCATACCTTCTGAAGAAGCTCAAATGCTTTTTAAAATTTATAAATTGAGGGACTTCCCTGGTGGCCCAGTGGCTGGGACGCTGAACTCCCAATGCAGGGGTCTGGGGTTTGATCCCTGGTCAGGGAGCTAGATCCCATGTGCTGCAGCTAAGACCCAGTGCAGCCAAATAAATACACAGTTGTTTTTTTTTTTTAAATAATTTGACCTTCATTTTTAAGAGTCTGCAGTTGTTCCTTATTGTCTGGGTATCAGTTTTATATTTTTCTGCCCACCTTCTGCTCTGTCCAACATAGATTTCTTTGGGGAAATTGGTCCCTTGTCCTTGGTACATAGTTTAGTACCATTATGTTTACATAGATTTCCCATGTGAGAATGCTTTAGCTTCCTGTCATTTTGTAACTTTTTCTTGGAAAACATGCCCAAGCCCAACTATTCTTTACATTAATGCCTCTTGAATGTATCTTCCTTTCTTCATATGCAGCTATCAGGTTTAGTCCTGCCTATTATCCCTCAAATCCATTTGCTTTCCAGAGTTTCTCTCACCTAGGCTCTTCTGTAGGCTGCTGCCAAGCTAACCTTCAGCCATCCCCACAAGGGGGTTACAAGATTTCCCATTTGTATTCAGTGCTTAGAGCAGTAACTTGAGGTTTATGATTAGGGCCATTTCTGTATCCAGCTAGAGACCTCGCATCCTGCTACTGCAAACCCTCGATTCCAGTGTTTTCTGTTTTCCCACCCACTCCTGACTTTTCAGCCTTTTTACTACATATTTAATTTTGCCCCTTTTGGGAGTGTGAGAAGTTTTTAGTCCTGACATCCTATACTGGTTTAGTTTGTGAACTATTTGCCTGAACTGCATAGAACTTACACTTTGTGTTTCTGTTTCTACCACCTTACACTGTCACTTAAATATTCTCTTGAACATGTTATAAGTACCCAGAGGGCAGGGGTCATGCATTTAATTTCCTTTTGGTCTTAGAACCTAACACTATATTTTATATTCTGTTCCATTTAAGTACTTGTTGATTAAATGAATTCTATTTGACTAGAGTATTCCTTTAGTAATTATACTGTTATATGTAAGTACAGTTTATACAGTATTGCGAATTCTGTGTATAATCAGAAAAGTCATGTAACTTCTAGTTATGCAGAAAACGGGGATGATACCTACTTTGCCTAGTTTGAGATTGTGGAGATTGAATGAGAAAATGGTATTAGAGTTTGAGGTTGCTGTTTTGTATTGTTATTAATAGGAGGGCTGATGTTCAGCCAGAAATTCCCACTGGGCCACCTGTGTTTTGATTGGTCAGACATCCTTTCTGATTGGTTGATCCCACTGTGGTGCTAGTTGTTAATACTTTTAATATCACCCCTGCAGAGAGGCATCAGTATTCAAAGAGGGAAGTGAGTAGTCTAGGCTGAAGTGACTGGGGGAGGGAGACTTCCTGGACACTTCAGGACTTAAACTGACTTTGAAGGGTAGCTGGAATTCATTGAGGCAGAGTGGGGGATGTGATTAGTGTTAAACTGTGTCTTTGTAAACTGTGTCCCCCAACTCCCCTAGGGCAGGAAGCAAAAGCTTTTATTGTCTGGCTGGCAAATTACTCTATATTTATAATTTTCTTATTCTAAAATGTGGGGTTTCGATATATTAACCACTGTTATTTATTCCCCAATTCTAAAAATTCTCTAATATGTGACTGAAGCAGAAATGAAATATAAGTGGAATAAGAGAGAATAATGTAATAGGATACCCACTAGGGCTAGGCATTCGAATGTTGAAAGTCATAAGTCATTCACTTTACAGATGGAAAAACATGGGTTAGGTGAATTTTTCAGGATAGGGAAGAACCAGAACAGGAATTTTGATTTTTCTGATCCTGGATCTTGTGTCCTATATGGCACTTTAAGATGTGAAGGACTTGGATCAGGGAGGAACAGAGTTAATGGAGTACTTTCCTAAGTGAAGTTACCTTGAATTTCACAGAGCTTAAGAAAAGTGAATTCTGAAAGTGGGAGAGAGGGGGAATAATTATAGGTTATAAAGTCCTCAAGAGAATGTCAGTATCTTTTTTATACTGCTGGAAAAAAATAAAAAGAGGACTTGGTGTAGTGTTTGTTGATTGAGAAATGTAGACTTACTAATTTGGAAGGAATTTTGGGTTAATTGAAGTGGGGTATAGGCCTTGTAGTACATGGTGGTTAGGTTTAGAATTTTAGATGAACTCTTTTTTTAAAAAAAAAATAACATTTTTTAATGGGTAATACATTGTAAATATGTTTTATTTTTATTTTGTTTTTTTTTTCCACTTGGCCTGCAGCATCTTAGTTCCCTGACCAGGGATTAAACCCGTGCCCCTGCAGTGGAAGTGCAGAGTTTTAACCACTGAAACGCCAGGATCTACTTTGTTGTTGAAATTAAATGGGGAACTGATATGTTAAAAATAATCAAAAGGGAAACCAATTTTCTTGTGGGGAAGGCTGCTCCTGTGAAGACTTTAGATGAAAGCTCCTAGGCCTAATGGGAACAATTACCTGAACTCAGTACCATTCTTATAGTAGTGCTGTATTGTATCAGATATGTTCATGTCTAATGAAGTGGGTTTTGAAAATGCCAGTATCCAATGGATTGCCCTTTTGATGTGAGAACATGTCTTTTCAAACCACAGAATCCTCTGCACATGTCAAAAAACCTCATGCCTTTTGCTGTTCTTTCTTGGTCATGGATTGCATAATGCAACTTTCTCTGAACAGACAGACTGTGGTTTGATATCATGTGATTGGGTCACATCTTTGCTTCCTGGTTCTGGAAATCGAGGGCAGATACTGGCATGTTTCTTAGAAATTTTCGTGCCTTGTCCCATAAAACTGGCTCAAGAAAACTTTTGGGATCTTCTAAAAATGTAGGTCTTGACCCAGCCTAACTACAATACTTAAGGTAACATTTAATGCCTTTCTTAATGTAATTTTCTCAGTATCAAATCCAAGAGTCTCCATAAATATTAAGATTTGCTGCTACTTTGAATTAGATCCAGGTTTAGCTGTACAGTTTCAGTCCAGATAGTGCAAGTAGGTTTCTTACGGTTACCTTTTTCTGGTATGAACTTAGGATTGATTGACTTCTAGGCTTTTTGCCTTAGAAACTTTCTCAAATGCTAGAGGAGTAAGCCTGATTGGTTTTATGGGTCCAGTTTTATAGATCATATCTGGCCTTTTGAAAGCTGCTTTCTCAGTTTGGCAATCTGAGAGCAATAAACATTATAAAGAATGATTTATAAATTAAATTATGACTTACAGGATATACAAACAGGTTGCTTTGACATTTCTCAAAGGTTTAGTGGGCCTTGCATCATGTTATCAATCTGAAAGGAACATATTTTAAGAATGTGCCAGGAATTCTACCTGCCTTGTCTCATTTAATTCACATAACCAGCCATAGATGATAGCTATATAATAGTACAAAAACTTACTATGTCCCAGTTAATTTCCAGAAGAGTCTTTTTAAGTCCATTTGTTCCCAAGTCCAGTGACCAGTGTTCCGGAGATAACTGTAGATTTTGATGACATTGGTTTTAAGCCAGGATTCTTTTCAGTTCTCTTAAATATTTTTCAAAGATGTTAACATTTGTCATTCATATTTTAATCATAAACACATTTGTAAAAGGAAGACCCTTCACAAGGAACAGATAATGATTAACAGTAATCCAACCACTGAGACTCAAATGATTGTGCATTAATTACCATTAACTCCATCTGCTTGAGTAGGCAGAGTTGTCTGCATTTTGCTCAGATTGGAACTTAGTTTGTATTGATGAATGTTGGTAAATAGAGCTTCTGTGTTTCCATTTTACAGACCAGGAAACTGAGGTCATGGTGTTAATGAATGAAGCCTGTATTTGAGCTTTTCAGAGTGTGGACTCTTGCTGCTTTCATATACAGTAAATACCTTGTTACGGTCACTGTGTCAGGAAGGATTTTTTTTTTTTTAAACCATGAGAATTTGCTTCACTTTGTCTTTATTATGGGATTCCCTGGTCTTTATTGCAGTTCGCCTCTTTGAAACTACAGGTTACGCAGATTTTGCAGTCTTTGACATAGATAATTTTAATTTCTCCAGTGAGTCTAGTGATAATTGATCACTCACTATTTGTGTTGATTTATTTATATTCATAGCAAACTCTTATGCTTCTCAAATTAACATAGGCACAGACCTGAAAATTTGAGTCAGAGAAAACAAAAAAGCTATCATTGTCCATCATTAACATTTGGCTTATTCTTCCCCCTCCATACATTTTTTGTATAATATAAACATTCTTTAATCATTCCATTTTAGTAGTTTATCAAAACTAATAAATATGTTTTTAAGATGGCAGAACTTCGACTTGAAAAAGAAATAGCTCATTTAAAATAAGCACATATTTAGTAATGGTCAACACAGTGGAAATACAGAAAAAGAGGCACACTTGCTTTCAAGGAGTATGATGCTGGGGTAATAATGATGAATCCAGATTCGGTAATAGAACTCCAGGGACTGCTTTATAGAGGTTATAGGACTTGATCTCGGGCCTTTCAGGACAGGGATGGTTTAGACAGGATGAGGGGCAGAGGGAAAGCACTCCTGGGTAGGGGAAGATGATGTGAGTGAAGAAGGAGCCTGCTGAATTTCAAGAATTTAAGGGCAGGAATGGAAATTTATGATGTTTACATTATGGGTAGGCTCAAGAGAATTATGAGCCTTGAAAATCAGGTGGATGGTTTTAATAATTTAATGTGGAAAAAGAATGTCTAATTATACCAAAGAGGAAATGGAGCAGGGTGGCTACCTAGGAGTTTTGGAGTAGGTATGATGACCTTGGGAATGGCTTTGTGACATTTCAAAGAAATAGGAGGAGTGGGTAGTAGGGCATTTGCATGACTGTCCCTCATGTATCTGTGTGGCTTCCTCCCTCGCCTCTTCTATGTTTTTGATCACATGTCACCTTTTTCCCAAAGAGGCTAACCCTGACCACACTTCGTAACTGCCGTTATCTTTTCTTTTTCTTTTTTTTACACTGCCTTCTAAAATACTGTTTATGTATCATACTTACTAATTTACTGTGTTTATTGTTTCCTTCTAACTACTAGGATATAAGCTTCATGAAAGTGGCTATTTTTGGTTTGTTCATCAGTTTATCTCGAGTGCAAAGAAAGTGCCTGGTGCATCATAGACACTCAGTAAATATTTATTGACTATTTAAGGAAGTAGCTCTTAATTGTAAAAAGGTGGAGTACTGGTTTTTAGAAGGACTCTATGATATAAAAACAAGTGATTCCAGGGGTTTTTATATCTAGATAATTCCTTTAACTAGTAAGGAATTTGGTGAGAGAAAGATTGAAGAGAAGTGAATTCTGGTTTGAGCATGTTGAGTTTGAGGTGAAAATAGGATAGGTAAGTGAAATGGTTCAGTAGGTGGAATCCATAAAAGACTGAAAAATGGTTGGAATGGGAGAGCACCTTAGGGAGAGAAGTGATATCAGCATTTGCCTTCCATCTCATTCTTGTGGATTCTTATGCCCCCCAAACCACCTTAAGTATTTTGACCCTGAATTCCTAGCTTAGATCTGGAGCCTCGCTCAGTTCATGTTATATTGTTCTCCTGGGTTGCAGGTCCATATTTAGAGTACCTGGCAGATAGCCTGATACTGATAAATATTCAATAAATGAGACTTATTATACATTTAGATAAGTGGAGGAATGTCTTTTGGAAGAGGAAATATATGTCTCTGTAATGAAGAGTTATGATTAACTGGTAGACGGAGAAGCAGATTTCACTCAGTATAAGAAAAGACATTATATCAATGGGGAGCAGTCATAAAGTGAAACATTACAAGGTACTACGTTCCCTGTCACTGGAAATGTTCAGGCAGAGGTGGTAGGCAGAGAAAACCTCCTGTCCAGAAGTTGTAGAAAACATTTCTTGCATTATGTGAGAGGATGGAATTGATTATATCCAAGCTCTTTTTCTACTCCAGAACTCTGTACTTAGAGTTATAGTCCAGGCTTCCGTGCTGTTTTTAGCCAGCGTACAGGCTCTCCACTTCCCTAGCATTCATGACTTCAAGATGAGCACCTTTTGTAGCTTACTGTTTGGGAAAAACTGATTCAGTGCTTGGCTTGTCCTCTGGCCATTTTCCATAAAAGGATTTAGGAAGCTTGAAATAAAAATACATTCAGTAAGACCAAAGCTAGTGATCAAAAAGATAAGAACCAGTAAGTAAAAGGGGAAAATAAGGAGAACAATTAACCATAACTTTTTCACCTGAGGAAAGTGTTAGGCGTAGATAACTAATAATTAGCTTTGAGTTTTCTAGCCGTGAGGGCCATACGGGAACCTGAGAGCTTACATAGACCTCATTGCCTATAGTTGAGAACACATGAGGAGGCTGCCACCTTCATTAATAAAAGTGCTCCCA
>NW_011494815.1:1477638-1498599 GCF_000754665.1 Bison bison bison | reverse complement strand
ATGAAAGTGAAAAGTGAAAGTGAAGTTGCTCAGTCGTGTCCGACTCTTAGCGACCCCGTGGACTGTAGCCTATCAGGCAATTCCAGTGGAAGGACTGATTTAAGACTGGAATGTTTAAATCAAGCTTTCCCAAAAGCTAGAGGATAATGGATGGAAAGCAACATAAAACTGTTCATCCTGGTTTATGAAGACTTTGTCTTCAGATCCTTATCTTTGGGCCTGTCTCCGTTTGGCAGACAGAGTCTGAGTACTGCCACCAAATGAACAGAGCCAGATATTTACCGCTCTTCCTACAGGCCCAAGACAGCAGGGTCCAGAGTGTCTTTGCTTGGGTTTCTTGTTTGAAGAGCTGCCTCCTTTCTGGGTGATAAATTATAGGAATGATAACTTCCTTTAGGAGAGACTGCACTTACCTGGAGATCATGGTCTTACATGTGTTGGGTGTATAGTAACCTCAATATTCATGTAAAAATGTAAAAAATGTAAATGTAAAAAAAAAAGATACACATTTTACCATAAGTTGCATTTTTTGGTTAGAGACGTGATTATTTCACTGGAGAAAACAGTTTCTCCATGCTCTTTAGCAGAATCTATTATAGAAGTCTTTGTATAAGAAAGTGAAAGTCGCTCAGTTGTGTCTGACTCTTAACGACCCCATGGACTATATACAGTCCATGGAATTCTCCAGGCCAGAATACTGGAGTGGGTAGCTATTCCCTTCTCCAGGGGATCTGCCCAATCCAGGAATCAAACCTAGTCTCCTGTGCTGCAGGCGGATTCTTTACCAGCTGAGCCACCAGGGAGGCCCAAAAGGGCTTTGTGTAAGAGGCACTGGGAAAAAAGGGAAGAATTTGGGTTTATCAGTTTCCATGACTTGAGAAGACCACTTTCCTTGCTTATTCTGCAGTTGCTGAGTTACTTAGGCCTGTTTCAGTGTTTCCTTGTTTTAACCAAGAGGGCTGAACCTCCTTATTTTTGTTCGCTTGCTTAGGATAACCATTCCATCTAGACTTCCTAGGTGTGACCCTCACTGATTACATAACAGTGTATATTTATAGTTCTGGGACACCTTGAGCGGGTGTCCTGTTACACTTCTCCCATGTAAGATCTTTCAGTATATGGAATACAAATAGCTCCCATGGGAAAAAGCAAATTTTTTTTTTTAACTGGAAATGAGGACTAATATACATATTTGGGACCATTGAACATGAAAGAGATAGTTAAACCTGAAGAGGAATATAGAGATAAAAGCAGTAACAGTGGCTTTTCATTTATACACATGCACGTGTGTGCGCACACACACACAATATGTGTATGGGGCTATTTTTTTTTTCCTAGATGTATTCATTCCCAAACCAAACCATAATGTGCTCTAATTGAGTCTCTTTGTTTAGCACATGGCTGTTGATTTGAGTACTTGCTCCAATTGAAAAACTGACATTTAAATTTTGTTATTCAGTGTACAACAGATTTAAATAAAAACACCAAGATTGTGTATTGTAGATTTCCTTCAACATAATTATATGTAATTATTTTACCAAAATAAACAAGTTAATGTAGTTTTAGCTATTTTATCTCACTTCACATTTGGAGAAAAATTACAGAGCAGGGGTTAGAGTTTGCTCATGTTTCTCAATGAGGAGAGCTAATTTCTGATTGCTAGTTCCAGTTGGTTCCACAGAACCAGGCACAGTTGATGCTGGTCAGAGAGCACTGAGCACGAGGAGAGGAAGTGCAGTGGAAGTAGGCCGGGCTGGCTGCATGTTGCTAAAACAGGTGATCGTTTTCATGAGTGTGGTGTCTCAGCAATTGTAAGGAACCTGTGAAGATTAACTGAGATTGTACTCCTAAGCTTGGAGCATGCCTCCTGGCACTTAGAAAACATGGAGTAAATGATAGTTATTATTAAGAAAATTGTTTTTCATAGAATCGTAGAAGTTTTAGACTAAAGAAGGACCATGAGACCATGATTATCATTTTGTCTAACTCTGTAAGTGAGGAAACTGAAGCTCAGACATTATGTGGCATTTCAGGATAAGCAAAATGATTTCAGGATAATAATTCAGCTAACGACTGAACAGGAATCCAGCTCCCTCCTCACTTGCAGTTTCATTTAGCATCCCTTTTCTGACTCAAGCCTCCATTAGGGAGAATGATTTTTTTTTTTTTAATGTCTAACTTTGTGGAAGGTTTTTTTGGTGTGGTGTGCGTGCTCAGTTGTGTCCACCTCTGTGACCCCAGGGACTGTAGCCTGCCACACTCCTCCTCTGTCCATGGAATTTTCCAGGGAAGAACACTGGAGTGGGTTGCCATTTTCTACTCGTCTTCCTGACCCAGGTATTGAACCTGTGTCTCCAGTGTCTCCTGCATTAGCAGGCAGATATTTTACCACTGAGCCACCTGGGAAGATTTCTTTAAATACTATCAAATCAGACCCTTAACAGATAGATGCATAGATGGATAAATAATGATAAAATTAATATAACAAAATAGTTGTTATGGAATTTATATGGTAAGTATAGAGGTGTTCACATTTCTGTCAATTTTTCTGAATGTTTGAAAATGTTCATAATGTTGGGGGGGGACTAAAAAAAATTATATTATCTCCTCACCCCACATATCTGTGTCTCTGAACACAGACAAATCAGCAGTACTTGCTACAGCCAAAGGAAATAAAACAACCGGGGGACCAGATTCCTCTGGCGTGCACATTCTAGGCCCTTTGCTTGACATCCTTCAGTGAGTGAGAACCACAGGTCTGTCTCACATATTCCTGTTCTTTTCTTTCTTTACTCTCCCTCCTTTCTTAAATTGCAAACGTTGCAGATTTGAAAGTGCGCACCAACGAACAAGCCAGTTGGCACAGTTAGCACTGTGTATGACTTTCCTCTATTTTTCTTCTTTCTGTTGTTTCGCTTTCTCACTTTGCATGGTAAATTTAACTTTTGTTCTTTTCTTTCTTGTTTTAGTTTATAATCTTGAGTATTTGTTCTTATATATCTTTCTCCCCAAGACTGCAATCGTTTCTTCTACCTTATCCTTAAAACAAAACAAAACAAAAAAAAACCCAAACATGGCCTCATCAGTATTCTTTTAGTTCGAGCCTTTCCACTCTTTCTCATATAACACTTAAATTTCTCATGTAACACTTAGATTTTAGATGCAGCCTACCCTTTCCTTATGGTAGGAGAAGGGGAAGGAGGGAGTTTTAATAAATTGGGTTTTAGGAGTCAGGGGATACTCTTAAAGGGTCAACAGACTCAGAATTAGCTGTGCATTGCAAACAGATGGTGTGCCCTAAGGAAATAGCTGCTCTAAACAGTTGGGTTCTTGCATCTAATTTAGCTTCGAGATCCTGGAACTAGGAAAAAAATTTTCATGGAGCAAATAGAGTGAGTGAAGTCGCTGAGTCGTGTCTGACTCTGTGCAACCCCATTGACTGTAGCCTACCAGGCTCCTCCGTCCATGGGATTTTCCAGGCAGCAATACTGGAGTGGGCTGCCATTTCCTTCTCCAGGGGATCTTCCTGACCCAGGGATTGAACCCAGGTCCCCCACATTGCAGGCAGATGCTTTACCGTCTGAGCCACCAGGGAATCCCAAATTCCCATGGAGCAAGTGGGAATACTTAAATATGAACCATTTTAAACCACTGCTAGGGCCTAGGCACTATTGACTGGCGTGTAGGCATCATAACTCTGCCACCGTTTTGTATGCTGAATACTTCTGTAGAACATAGTTCTGTGCTGTGTCTTCTATTCTCCAAAGGATAAGCAACATCAAGCCTTAACAGACTCTTACCTTTTAATAACCAATCCCTACTAGAGTCCTTCAGTAACCAAAATGCTTCTAGCAATTTGAAACCTGTATTCCTAATGCTAAGTCTTGGGACTCTAAATTTTGAGGTGTGAAAACGCTATTGGGTTGAATACAGCGCATCCCCAAAGCTCCAGTTTTTAAATACACATAATTTAGTCTTAAAAGAGTAAGTACTCCTCTAAAAGAAGTCAGCGCTAGCTGCTTGAAGCCCACAGATTCCGAAGGGTAGAAACATTATGACAATATACACGTAATAAACGCCTCTCCATTTTGGCTGGACTTTTCTGTCTGTGCTTGGTTTGGTTCAGCTATATTTCTTTGCTGCTGCTGGTAAGTCGCTTCAGTCGTGTAGGACTCTGTGCAACCCCACAGACAGCCCACCAGGCTCCACCGTCCCTGGGATTCTCCAAGCAAGAACACTGGAGTGGGTTGCCATTTCCTTCTCCAATGCATGAAAATGAAAAGTGAAAGTGAAGTCGTGTCGGACTCTTCACGACCCCATGGACTGCAGCCTACCAGGCTCCTCTGTCCATGGAATTTTCCAGGCAAGAGTACTGAAGTGGTTTGCCATTGCCTTCTCCAGGAGACTCTAATTAGAATTGAACTGCTTTCTTTGATATTTTATTTGACAGGAGAGATGAACATTTCAGACAAGAGAAGACAAGAACATTAAATTGTGGTTCACCAAGTCTCAGATTTCTAAAGTATTTATCATCCCTCTTTTGGCTAAATTCTGTTGTTTTTTCCTTTGTTTTGCAAAGGGGTGGGAATGACATAAAACTAAATACCAAGAGACTGAATTAAGAGTAGAAAAAAAAAATGTGATTACCTCTGTGGAGCAGGAAATAGAAAGGGTTGAGTGTTGGGGAATTGTTACCTTTTGTCTGGGGGAGGGGGAAGGTGGATAACAGTCTTGTAGAACTATTTGACAACCTTAAGCTTTATACATATACAACTTTGATCAAAATAAAATCAACGTTAATGATAAACATATGGCAGTTGTAAGTTCATGAATGTTTAGTAAATACAAAGGTTTGAATTCAAGAAAACAGATTATTAGATTAGAATTATACAAACACAGAGGTCTGCAAATCTAGCATACCTTTCCAGGAGACACTTAAAATGACATCAAAGGTTGAAATAATGAAATAGAAAAAGGCAAATCTGGTGCAAAAAAAAAAAAAAAAGTAGATATGGTAAGATTAGTACCTGACAAAATTTAAGCTACAAAAGATATGCAGATGACACCACCCTTATGGCGGAAAGTGAAGAACTAAAGAGCCTCTTGATGAAAGTGAAAGAGGAGAGTGAAAAAGTTGGCTTAAAGCGCAACATTCAGAAAACTAAGATCACGGCATCCAGTCCCATCACTTCATGGCAAATAGATGGGGAAACAGTGAGAGACTTTATTTTTTGGGGCTCCAAAATCACTGCAGATGATGACTGCAGCCATGAAATTAAAAGATGCTTGCTCCTTGGAAGAAAAGCTATGACCAACCTAGACAGCATATTAAAAAGCAGAGACATTACTTTGCTGACAAAGGTCCATCTAGTCAAAGCTATGGTTTTTCTAGTAGTCATGTATGGATGTGAGAGTTGGACTATAAAGAAAGCTGAGCACTGAAGAATTGATGCTTTTGAACTGTGGTGTTGGAGAAGATTCCTGAAAGTCCCTTGGACTGCAAGGAGATCCAACCAGTCCATCCTAAAGGAAATCAGTCCTGAATATTCATTGGAAGGACTGATTTTGAAGCTGAAACTTCAATACTTTGGCCACCTGATGCAAAGAACTGACTCACTGGAGAAGACCCTAATGCTCAAAAGGATTGAAGGCAGCAGCAGAAGGGGATGACAGAGGATGAGATGGTTGGACGGCATCACCAACTTGATGGACAGGAGTTTGAGCAAGCTCTGGGGGTTGGTGATGGACAGGGAACTCTGGTGTGCTGCAGTCCATGAGATTGCAAAGAGTCAGACACGACTGAGCGACTGAACTGAACAAAAGCATTAAAGGGAAGAAAAAAGATTTTATTTTGATAGAGGTACCATCTTTCAAATGTCATGAATCTTTATGAGCTAATAAAATATTGTCCAAGTACATAAGAGCAGAACTGTTAAAAATGCAAAAAGACATTAATAAATTCACTGTTTGTAGATTAAGAAAATAGTATTTGAATAACTAATAACATAATTATTCCAATTTCATAATCATTAATAATCTTGTAAAATAATTCTGCAGTTTTCCAGGAAATGGATGATTTGATAATATGGAAATCTACAAAGAAAACTCAAATTAAAAATTAACAACCCCTCTAAAAAAAAAACCAAAATCAATCATGTATCTGTTGGAGTTGTAAATTACAAACCATTTAGAAATGAACAAGAGTTTATCAAACCTAGTGGGAGTGTCAGTAAAGGAATCCCCAAAGGAAAATTTGAAAGTGAAAAGATTGAAAATCAATCTGGAGACTAAGTAAATACAAACAAATTAAGGGTTTAGAAAAAAAATTAAGAAAAACAGATTTGATACATAAAACTCCAAATTAGTTTTTGTAGACACGTTATTAAAATAGATAAATATTTGAGAACTCTAAAAAAGAAAATTTTTTATTTGGGCTTCCCTGATGGCTTTCCTGGTGATTCAGGTGGTAAAGAATCTGCCTGCAATGCAGGAGACCCAGGTTCAATCCCTGGGTTGGGAAGATCCCTGGAGAAGGGAATGGCAACACACTCCGTTATTCTTGCCTGGAGAATTCCATAGACCGAGGATCCTGGTGGGCTACAGTCCATAGGGTTGCAAAGAGTCTGACACAACTGAGCAACTAATTCACTTTCAGAAGAAAAAGAGGCAATATAGAAACATGGCAGAGGGTATGGGATCTTTTTGTTGAGCTGTAATGTATTTTAATGGAGTCCAGCTTCAGGTTTTTTTCTTTAAGGTGAGTGCTTTTTGAATCCTATTTGATTATATTTCTGGATTCAATGTCTTGAAAATGTTTTTCTGTGTGTTTTCATCTAAACGGCTTCTTATTTTACCTTTCACATTGAGATGCAGTCTGTTGCGAGTTGATTTTGGTATGAGATTTTTTTTTTTTTCATCGAAAAAATATGTATCTCCAGTTGACCCAGCACTATTTGTTGGTCATGCCTGCCTTTTCCTAGTGCATTATGTCGTTACCTTCACTATAAATTAAGTAGTTGTATGTGAGAGTTATATGTGAGAGTTTGTTTCCGGAATCTCTATTCTATTTCATCGTTCTGGTTGCCATTGTGCCAATACCATATTGTCTTAGTATTGTACTGTTATAATGGGTCTGGATATCTAGTAGTGCAGGTCTTCCAAAAGCATTGTTTTTCAAGATTGTTTTGGCCATTCTTGGGATGTTTTTCCATATAAGTTTTAGAATCAACTTATCAGTTCATACACATACACACACCCCAAACTGTAGCATTTTGATTTGATTTTGTCAAATGTACAGATCACTTTGAAGAATATTAACATTTTACAGTGTTGAACTGTCCAGTGAGAAGACTGACATGTTCCTCCATTTATACATAAATTTTTGTTTTATGTTTTTCCTAATTTCTATCAAGTAATCTTAAAAATTTAACTGGAGGATAATTGGTTTACAATGTTGTGCTGATTTCTTCTGTACAACAGTGTGACTCAGCTGTTAGTGTGCATATATCCCCTCCCTCCTGAGCCTCCCTTCCCCGCTGCATCCCACCCGTCTAGGTTTTCGGGATACTGCGCTGAGCTCTCTGTGCCTGTATGCAGCTTCTCACTCGCTCTCGGTTTTACACAAGGTAGTGTTCACGTGTCAGTGCTACTCACTCAGTTCGTCCTACTTTCCTTCACCTGCTGTGTCCACAAGTCCAGGAAATAGGTCCAGCATTACCACTTTTCCAGATTCCATACATATGTATTAATATACAACAATTTTTTCTTTCTTTTTTTTTTTTGATGGGACAGAATAAAATAAGTTTTATTTTTATATTCAACTGCTTTCCCTCAGACGGTTGCACAATAATGGGTAGTTGGTGGGATGCGAATCAGATCATTTTTAGACAGCATTTTCAGCACAATCTTTATACAGAACAAAATACATTTCTCCACATTGTTCTCAGTCCAGCAGAGCCCAGACTCTGGGGCTGTTGTTTTTAATCCTCACTGGAGACTTCAGGCTTTGCTACTTAGCACATTCTCCAGGGCTCTAGTTACCTGATCAGCACTGAAGTTGTTCAGAGAGACATTCTTCTCTTGGCCAAATGCGTAGCGGGCCCAGAGCTTGGGCTGCACATCCGAGCACTCGCAGATTAGGATGGGCAGGTCGGGATTCGCTTTCTTCAGCTCCACATAGCGTTTCTCAATGAAGTCCCTGACGCCCTGGCTGCCGGGCCAGCGCTGGCACAAATGGATACGAATTTCACGAAGACCCAATTTGCCTCGGACCCCACGAATCGCTGCAGCCGCCGCCATCTCGGCTAGTACTCAATCATCCCAATTTTTTTTTTTTCTGACTCAGCTTCACTCTGTATAATAGGCTCTATCAACTGATTCACATTCATTCATTTTTATGGCTGAGTAATATTCCACTGCATATGTACCATAACTTCCTTATACATTCATTTGTAGATGGACATCTGGGTTGCTTCCATATCCTGGCTATTGTAAATTGTGCTGCTGTGAACATTGAGGTACATGTGTCTTTTTAATTATGGTTTTCTCAGAGTATATGCCCAGTAGTAGGGTTGCTGGGTCATATGGTAGTTTTATTCCTAGTTTCTTAAGGAATCTCTGTACTGTTCTCCATAGTGGCTGTATCAACTTACATTCCTACCAGCAGTGCCAGACATTTCCCTTTTTTCCACATCCTCTTCAGCATTTATTGGTTGTAGATTTTTTTGGTGATGGCCATTCTGACCTGAGGGGATACCTCATTATAGTTTTGATTTGCATTTCTCTAATAATGAGTGATGTTGAGCATCTTTTCATGTGTTTACTGGCTATATGTATGTTTTGAAGCTTTCACTATGAAAGTCTTACATGTTGTTCCTAGACACTTGATTTCTTTGGGTGCTTTGTGAATGATTTATTTTAGAATGTTTGTTTTCTGTTTGTTGCTGGTTTAAGAAAAGGTGACAACATTTTGTATAGTGACTTTTTTGTTTTGAGTAGGTATTGAGTTTCATCCATTTTTTTGTTGATGTGATCTATTTACATTTTCCTAAACTGCCTGTAACTCTCTTATTCCTGAGTCTATGTACAGTATCTTTATGTATGACCTCCTTTACTTCTTTAGCCTTGCATAAGCCTCAGTTCAGGTGTCTTCTTTGAGATGTCTCCCTATTCTGTGCTCCCTCAGCACTTTGTCTGCATCACCATTTGTCAGCTGTGTGTGTGTTCTTCACATTACCGTGAGAGCTCCTTGAGAGCACGAGTCTCATCCTCGTCATCTCTGTCCTCCTAGAGGCACATTCTTTCCTCCTCCACAGATGACACCATTTTCTGTTCTGGTAAAGTGTGTTCAGGCCTTACTGTCTGCTTCTGAAATTACCAGCTGCACAGACCTTCGCCTCATATTCAACTGTGGCTCCAGTAGGTCTTTTGCTGTTTGCTGGCCCAGGTGTAACTCTCCTCTGCCCTCACTTCAGAGGCAGCCAGTGGGTGGTTACCGCCTCTTCTCACCGCAGTTGTTGCATACTTCATTCCCCTAGCCCAGAATGACTTGTCACTTCCATTTAGTGACATTCATCATGATATCTTGGTGTCTATGCAACCAACTCACAATGTCTCCTACAGTTACTCTTGCTTTCCAAGTGGAAGGGGTTGAATCCTTTGTCTTGTCCTCCTTGGGAGAGGACCACCTTAGATTATCTGATAACCCCCCTTTTTTTTCCTTCTTGTGGTTTTTAGAATAAATCTAGATTATATTGCTATCACTCTTAGGGCACCCCTGTTTCTTCATCTATAAAATAGTTATTGTCACTCTGTTAAGTGTCAGTCACTCAGTCATATTTGATTCTTTGCAGTCCCATGGATTGTAGCCCACCAGGTTCCTTTGTCCATGGAATTCTCCAGACAAGAATATTGGAGTGGGTAGCCATTCCCTTCTCCTGGGGTCTTCCCAACCCAGGGATTGAACCCAGGTCTCCTGCATTGCAGGCAGATTCTTTACTATCTCAGCCACCAGAGGGTTACTATCAGGTAATTATCAATTGCCTTCCCAGTATGAACGTTTTACGATTAATGAGTTGTGATTCTTTATCATTAGGGGTATTATATGTAAATGAGTATACATACTTACTTGTTAATTTGGCTTGGAACTGCAAACATGGTTCCATGTACTTACTTCTCACATGCTGTGGGAGTGAAGTTCTTGGACTAAATAACTTTGCTCAGGCAGGCACATTGATGAAAAACTGAATGGATATTTGTGAATGGAGTGAGAAATAGCTACCATGAATGCTGAGTGTTGTGTGTGCGCGTGTTTATATTGTCAGTGCTGCCTCCTAGAGCCATAAAAAGGTTTGTTCTGATTCTCTGTCCAGCATCTAGAACAGGAACTGACACGTTGTAGTGATAAAAAATGAGTGTATAAGTGAATTTTTTGAGCATTTTATTATGTGCTAGGCACTATACTAAATATTCTGTTACCTGATTTAACCCTCAAACTTTCTGAGACTGCTATTGTCATGCATTTAGGAAACAGGCTCCAAAAGTTAAGCAACTTAGAGGCTAACTGGCAGAGATAGGATTCGAACATGAGGCTTTTTTTTGTCTCTGAATTCCATGAAATTAACTACTGTATTCTTGTAATACCCACTAGTCAACATAAAATCCAGTAAGAAACTATAAAAGTGTGTTTAGATTGAGGAAAATAAATTCATTTATTTTTAATCATTCACCATCATAAATACAAGTTTGTCCACTTTTTTTCCAAGGGCTAGAGTGAGGTAGAGTGCACACATCTGCTCTGTATATTAACATACCCCCCTCAACTCATTGAAGTGAAACAAAAATAAGATTGCTTGATAGGAATGAAATTATAATCACATGGTGTACAGCTTCAGTAGGATGATTATTTCCCTGTCCTTAAACATACTTCTATAAATTATCAGCCTTAAAGGCTATACAGTATTCCGCTAACCCTGTTGTCACTCATATAGATTGTTTTCAGCAAATGCTGTAACAAACATCGATGTGCTTATATCTTTGCTATCATCTGTTGTTTCCTTAGACTAAATTCTAGGAAGTAGAATTAATGAGTTAAAAGATGCAGACTTTTAAAGGCTCTTGCTATATCTTTGCAAATTATTTTCAAGAAAGAAGTCTTGAAATTGACATGAAGTGACTGTATTCCTCAGGGTTAAATATCCTGAGTTGGAGTTTTGAAGACAAAACAGGGAAAGGGGATGGAGTACAGAGGGGCACATTAAACATTTTTTTGTAACTTTGAGTAGATACAATACATTCATTTTTCAAAATTCAAAAAGTAGGTTTATAGTGAGAAGTCTCCTCCTGCTCCAGTCTTCTGGGTACCCAGTTCCCTTCTTTGGAAGGCAGCGTTACCTGTTTCTTTTATAGACTTCCAGGGAGAAGAAGGGGGTGACAGACAATGAGGTGGTTAGGTGGCATCACTGACTCGAACATGACTTTGAGCGAACTCTGCGAGATAGTGAAGGACTGGGAAGCCTGGTGTGCTGCAGTCCATGGGTTGCAAAGAGTCAAATAAAACTTAGGGACTGAGCAACAACAAGAAAGGAGATACTTTGTAACATTTACAAGCCAATATATGTATGAATTTTCCTCTCTCCCTTTTTTAGCACAAATGTTGTTACTATATCAAATTCAGTGTTATGCACTGTGGATTTTTACTTGATACTCATTGGGGTCAGTCTTTGTGTGGCTGCATGATCTTCCATCTTATAATGATTTTACCACTTCTATTGATAGATGCATAGGGAAGATTATAGTCTTGTAGAACTGATGAGGACATTACCTATTAGGTAAGTATATGTAAGCCACTTTACACATGTATGAGTTATCCATAGGCTACATTCCTTGTGAACCGGAGGGTATCTTCATCTGTAATTTTGACAGAGCCAGCTCGTCCTCCATTTATATGATGAAAGAAGTTATTCTGGGCAATGAGTAGTTACATCAAATGGACCTAAGAGATATCTACATGGGAATTTTGGACAGTTGAAAGGAGAGCACTGAGAAATGGGAAAAGGACTTAAAAAAAAAATGACGGTAGTAAGGTAGAAAGTGGTAAGAGAAAATTTGCTTGTGTGGCCATTTTATTGAGGCCCTTTGGGTCCAGAAGATCCCCTGGAGGAGGAAATAGCAACCTATTCCAGTATTCTTGCCTGGAAAATCCCATGGACAGAGGAGCCTGGCAGGCTGCAGTCCATGGGGCCACAAAAGAGTTGGTCATCACTGAGCAATCAAGCACACACTGCTAGTAGCAACCGTCCATGTAGTAAGGAGATACTGCTTGGATGTTTACTTAAGAAACACATACTAGATCTCTCCTGTGTACCAGGATCTTGGTACCCTGAAGATGTTAAGTTGAACTAGGTCAAGAAATGAAAACCTAGATACTTAATGTTTGATATAACTTGTAAGGTAATAGAATCTTACTGTTTAAAGGATGGTAGAGTTTTAGACTAACTTTTCGTTTAGTACAGAGGATCCCTACTTCAAAAAATCTGACTTGGTCATTAAGCCTCTGCTTAAATATCTCTAATGACAGGGAAGTCATAACCTTTTGAGCAGCCAAGTCCATTGTAGGGAGGAGCTGCAGTTATAAAGTGACTCTTTATGAAACAAAATTTACCACATCCTGATCTCATGATTTGATTTAGTATTGGAGTAAGAGAAATTGACTCAGTTGCTACATCTATAAAATGAGGTTGTCTTCACATCTGTGGTATCTTTCAGATCAAACTTTGTTGAATTAATTCTTTGATTCTCTGACTCATTTACATGGCAGATTGATATTCAAGTAACGCTTATGATTACTTGTTATATTGGACATTTGTGGGATTTTGTGCCCAAAATCTCCCTCTGTCTCCCCCATCACCATGGCTACAGTTAACAGTAAGTGCTGTTGACTCTCTCTAAATCTGTTCTTAAACAGATTCCCCAAATCTGCTAGGCAATTATCCTGTACTTGTGCAGTTTATTTTGAACCTAAACGAAGGCCTTTGTAGTTAATTGCCCCTATTAAATCTCATCTTGCCATTCAGGCAGCGTTTTCTTAGCATACTTTTCCTCTGATACTAGTTAACGTTATATCAGCTAATTCCATGGAGCTTTGGAGACTAGAAAATGCAAGTATTGTGGAAAACCAAGTATTGAGAATTTCAAAGTACCCGCATTCATGTATTGAATTATATAAATGATGCTTCTTAAGTGCTTTAAAGGTGGCAGAAGTAAATGGTATTTATCTGAAGAAATGTTTGGATAAGTAAGATTTTTGTTTTGAAGCCCAACATTTGGGACTGAAATGTTATCCATACTGAAGGAGAACTTACTCTCACAACGTGTGGTGCTGTTATTTTTAACACTCATGTTGACATTACAGCTGTAGGGCAACCAAAAGGCATGGAGTTAAGAACTACTGAGTCTTTTGAGGAACAAAGCCCTTAGCAGTAGGCTGGAGGGAGTTGCAGACAGGATTTTAGCCTTGTTTTATAGAGATATGCCGCATATTTTAAGAGGAAGAGAACCTGTGTGGTTCCCTAGACTTGAAAGAGGCAGAAAAGAAGATAGGCCTCCTTGAGAGGGGTGTGGAGAGAAAGGAAGGTGGGCTACTCTGCAAAGCTCAAGTGGACCGGTAGACTAGATGCTAACAGGGCTTGACGTTAGTCCCGGAAAGGATTTAACTTTTAACTTTTGCCTTCACCTTTGCCAGCAATGGTGTGGTCTGCTTTTAGTCTAGCTAAGCAGACTGAATAAAGGGCATTGTGTGTGTGTTCCTTTACCTACCTGTTGGTGAGTATTTGTTACATTTGGAAATAGTCTGTGCTGTAAAAAGTAATCGTGATATAATGGGGTAATGGAAAGAATGGTCATTACTAGAAAAACCAGAGTGATGAAAAGATTGGAATCCAGGGTCTGGTCAGAAGTCTTCATCCCCTTTTTCCGTTTTAGTGGCTGATCTGTCTTCTCTCTTAGCAAGGAAGAAACCTCTGAATCCTTCCAGGGGACTTTTTGTCACAGATACTATTCTTGGAGTAATAATGCTGTGTTTGGTTTTGAATGTGTTGACTTTGCACTAACAGGTAAGCCAAGCAGAATATGCCCGGGCAGGCAGTTTGGAGTCTAGAGCACAAGTGCAAGGAGAGGAGTGTGGAGACAGATGTGGGCTGCAGCAAAGGACTGAGTTTGCAGTGTCACGTGACTGAGGCACACAGGCTTGTCAGTGTGTCTCCTGTCCTAAAATAATTAGAAGAGAACAAATTCAACCAAAGGGGCATCACTAGTGAATTTCAACAAGATGATTCAGCCTACTTCTTGATGGGTGAGGATGGGAGATGAAAGGGTGATAAGTATTGAAAAAGAAGAGTATTTTTTCTTATGTTTTCTTTTATTTTTTAACTGGAGGAAAATTGCTTTATAAGGTTGTGTTGGTTTCTGCCATACAACAAAACACAAATCAGCCATAATTATCTATATCCCTCTGGAGCCTCCATCGCACCCCTCTAGGTCATCACAGAGCCCAGGCTGGGCTCCCTGAGTTACACAGCAGCTTCTCACCAGCTGTCTGCTTTATGCATGGTAATGTATGTATGTTGGTGCTACTTTCTCCATTCGTCCCACTCGCTCCTGCCCATGCTGTGTCCACAAGTCCAGTCTCTTCCTGCGTCTCCATTCCTTGCCTGCAGATAGGTTCATCAATACCATTTTTCTAGATTCCATATATATGCGTTTAATATATGATATTTATTTTTCTCTTTCTGACTTCACTCTGTGTAACAGGCTCTAGATTCATCCACCTTATTAGAACTGACTCAAATGTGTTCTTTCTTGTGGCTGAGTAATATTCCATTGTGTATATACCACATCTGTATCCATTCATCTGTTGGTGGACATCTAGGTTGCTTTCGTGTCCTGGCTCTTGTCAGTAGTGCTGCTGTGAACATTGGGGTACATGTGTCTCTTTTCAATTATGATTTTCTCGGGATATGCCTATAGTGGGATTATTGGGTTAGTTTAATCCCTGGGTCAGGAAGATCCCTTGAGAAGGGAATGGCTACTAACTCCAGTATTTTTGCCTGGAGAATTCTGTAGACAGAGGAGCCTGGCAGGCTACAGTTCATGGGGATGCAAAGAGTCAGACATGACTGAGCGCCTAACACTTTCACACATGGTAGTTTTATTCCTGGTTTTTTAAGGAATCTCCATACTGTTCTCCATAGTGGCTGTATCAATTTACATTCCCACCAACTGTACAAGAGAGTTCTGTTTTCTCCACATCCTCTCCAGCATTTATTGTTTGTAGATTTTTTTGATGATGGCTAATCTGACTGGTGTGAGGTTAAGGGACACAGTATTGAAGGATATGCCTAAAAAGAAGTGTAAGGGCTGGGAAGACAAAGTTCCTGGTACTAATTTTTATTTCCGCAGTAGGGCTTATGAGCTAAGTTGCTTCAATCATATCCAACTCTTTGTGACCCCATGGACTGTAGCCCTCCAGGCTCCTCTGTCTATGGGATTCTCCAGGCAAGAATGATGGATGGGTCACCATACCCTCCTTCAGGGATCTTCCTGACCCAGGGATCGAATCTGCATCTCTCTTGTCTTCTGCACTAATGTGCAGGTGGGTTCTTTACCACTAGTGCCACCAGGGAAGCCTGTAGTAGGGCTCATAGGAATTTTAATTTTAAGTCATCAGTAGGCCCTGTTTCATATACTATTCATAGTCTCTTCATTGCCAGGTGTAAGGGCTTGTGACTCAACTGTTGATAGCCCTGGTATTAGGTAGAAGTAATAGTGCCTTGATGTGTGACCTCTGGATACAATGAAATGAAGCAATCATGGAAATTTCCTTTATAGAAGAAACTAAGAACCAGAATCTCAACTTGGAATTTCTCCGATACTGGAATATAATCAGAATGATAACCCCATGTGTTCTGCTCTTTTTACTCTTGCTCTTCCCTTGAGAGCTAGATGTTTGGTTTCTAACAGTCCTTCACATCTCACCAACATCTTCAGACTCGATAATTGTATGATTTATTCTGCAATATTTGAAAAATTCTCCTAGTAATTGTATTCCTGGCATGGGGCTGACAGTTTTCTGTGAACACAGTAACTTCATTGCAGTGCTGAATCACAGAGAAATCTCTGAAGACATCTTAATAGGGATCAAGCTTAAGTTAAATTTTAGTTGCAGGAGAGCTACCAGTGCAGATAAAGTGATGATTAACTGAGTAATACCTTCCATACATAGCCAAGTTTGCACAGGCATAGGTTGTAACAGCTCTATCATGTCTTACCTTTTTTTCTAGAGACTGGAGTTTTGTGGGTTTTTTTCTGACCTTGATTGTGACACGGTGTGTACATTTCCACAATGTTAAAAGTGTGGGAAAATATGCATCTTATGATTGAGGCAGCTGTGGCTACTAATGGAGATTGGGGCACAGAAGCAAAGGGCCAAGGTAGCAGAAAGGCACTCAGCAAGGAGTTTAGTTCTTTCCTTTGCTGTCAAGTAGAAAAGTCAGCAAGAAGCTGTATTACTGAAAGGTTGGAGTTACTTACATACGGATACCAGTATACAGAAGAACCACACATATTTATTCCTGTTCATGATGATAATTTACTGGGGTTGCAAGGAGTCAGAGGCAACTTAGCGACTGAACATTGTCTAGAGACATTTTCTTCTTATTGAAAAACTCTTAATATAAGAGAAGCCCCCTTTTAGCACAGACTGTCTCAAATTTGCAATACTTTTAAGAGAAAAATACAAATGTATTTTTCATAGTGTTGAAAGTTGTATAGACATGAAAGTAGATATAAAATCTTTGTTCTTGGCTCATTGACAACTGTAAACCAAGTCTGCAAATTAAAGAGAGCTACAAAACCAACAAAATTCAAATTAATACAATTATTCAGTGTGACAGATGATATTTAGGTTTCACAGTAGAAAAAATAGCCTTGGGTCTGATTCCATTTTAAATCTGTATCTATATATTTTAAGTTCAGTGATACTAAAAGCTTGCAAGTGCCAGTTCTCAGAGGTAACGTGCAAGGTGGTTATGTATTAATTTCTTCATGGCTTTGTAAGTCCAGGTTTATCAGACCTCATACCTCATCAAACACTTGCCAGCATGCATTCCTCAAATGCCAGTTTTAATGAGATGTCAACTGTCACAATCACTCGCAGGCGAGGTTAACATTATTGAATCTTTAAATGGCTCTCTCAAACAATGCTGGAAGTGAGAATGGAAAAATGTCATTACAACCGCAGTTACTGCTAATGAGCTCTTGTGGACTGTACTACAAAGATAGGACCCATGTAATTCTTGTAGTGTGTATATGGTATTGGCTTTTAAAAATACAGTAAATATACCATGCCTGTATCCTCATCTGCTCTGATGGTTCAGGTTCCCTGTTCTTTTCACTCTTTCAGTTACAGTTACCATTTCAATTACAAAAACCTCTCGCTTGTAGTGTTTCATGAGGAAATCTGACCTGAAAGAGATCTTAACCCAGCTGAAGCAGCAGTAGTAAAAGCCAACTGACTGACAGTGCTTGTTTAGATATGTGTGTATATGTGTTCAGTCGCTCATTTGTGTCTGGACTCTTTGCAACTCTAAGGACTGTAGCCCACCAGGCTCCTCTGTCCATGGGATTTTCCAGGCAAGAATACTGGAGTGGGTTGCCATTTCCTCCAGGGGATCTTCCCAACCCAGGGATTGAACCTGCATCTCCTGTGTCTCCTGCAGGAGGATTCTTTACTGCTGAGCCACCAGGAGTGGTTACTCATCATCCAGAATGGTTATCATTCATCTTCGTTGCTGTTGTTCAGTTGCTAAGTCATGTCCGACTCTTTGTGACCGCCCATATTGCAGCACTCCAGGCTTCCCTGTCTTTCACTGTCCCCTGGAGTTTGCTCAGACTCATGTCCATTGAGTCAGTGATGCCATCTAACCATCTCCTTCTCTGTCATCCCCTTCTCCTCCTGCCCTCAATCTTTCCCAGCATCAGGGTCTTTTCCAGTCAGCTCTTTGCATCAGGTGGCCAAAGTATTGGACCTTAAGCTTCAGCATCAGCCCTTCCAATGAATATTCAGGGTTGATTTCCTTTAGGATTTACTGGTTTGATCTTGCTGTCCAAGAGACTCTCTCAAGAGTCTTCTCCAGCACCAGAGTTGGAAAGCATCAGTTCTTTGGCACTCAGTCTTCTTTGTGGTGCATCCCTCACATCCATTCATGCCTGCTGGGAAAACCATAGCTTTGACTATATGGACCTCTTTCAGCAAAGTGATGTCTCTGCTTTTTAATACACTGTCTAGGTTTGTTGTAGCTATTCTTCCAAGGAGCAAGTGTCTTTTAATTTTGTGGCTGCAGTCACCATCTGCATTGATTTTGGAGCCCAAGACAATGAAACCTGATACTGTTTTCACATTTTCCCCATCTATTTGCCATGAAGTGATAGGACCAGGTGCCATGATCTTCATTTTTTGAATGTTGAGTTTTAAGTCAGCTTTTTAGTCTCCTCTTTCACCTTTATCAAGAGGCTCTTTAGTTCTTCATCACTTTCTGCCATTAAAGTGGTATCATCTGCATATTTGAGGTTGTTGATGGTTCTCCCGGCAGTCTTGATTCCAGCTTATGATTCATCTGGTCTGGCATTTCACATGGTGTACTTTGCATATAAGTTAAATAAGCAGGGTGACAATGTACAGTCTTGACGTACTCCTTTCCCAATTTTAAACCAGTCTGTTGTTCCATGCCCAGTTCTGCTGCTGCATGTCCTGCATACAGGTTTCTCAGTAGGCAGGTGGTAATGTGGTCTGGTATTCCCATCTCATTAAGAATATTCCACACTTTGTTGTGATCCACACAATCAAAGGCTTTGGCATAGTCAATGAAACAGTAGATTTTTTGGGGTGGAATTCCCTTGCTTTTTCTGTGATCCAGCGTATGTTGGCAATTTGACCTCTGGTTTATCTGCCTGTTCTAAATCCAGCTCGTACATCTTGAAGTTCTCGGTTTATGCACTGCTGAAGTCCTAGCCTGAAAGATTTTGAGCATAATCTTGCTGGCATGTGAAATGAGTGCAATTGTATGGAAATTTGAATGTTCTTTGGCATTGCCTTTCTTTGGGATTGGAATGAAGACTAACCTGTGGCCACTGCTGAGTTTTCCAAATTTGCTGGCATATTGAGTGCAGCTCTTTAATAGCATCATCTTTCAGGATTTGAAATAGCTCAGCTGGAATTCCTGGAGAAGGCAATGGCACCCCACTCCAGGAGAAGGCAATGGCACCCCACTCCAGTACTCTTGCCTGGAAAATCCCATGTATGGAGGAGCCTGGAAGGCTGCAGTCCATGGGGTCGCTGAGGGTCGGACACGACTGAGCGACTTCACTTTTCACTTTTCACTTTCATGCATTGGAGAAGGAAATGGCAGCCCATTGCAGTGTTCTTGCCTGGAGAATCCCAGGGATGGCGGAGCCTGGTGGGCTGCTGTCTATGGGGTTGCACAGAGTCAGACACGACTGAAGCGACTTAGCAGCAGCAGCAGGGATTCCATCACCTCCACTGGCTTTGTTCATAGTAATGCTTCCTAAGGCCCACTTGACTTCACACTCCAGGATGTCTGGCTCTACACCATTGTCGTTATCTGGGTCATTAAGATCTTTTTTGTATAGTTCTTCTGTGTATTCTTTCCACCTCTTAATCTCTTCTGCTTCTGTTAGGTCCTTGCTGTTTTTGTCCTTTACTGTGGCTATCTTTGCATGAAATGTTCCCTTAGTATCTCCAGTTTTCTTAAAGAGATCTCTAGCCTTTCCCATTCTGTTGTTTTCCTCCATTTCTTTTCATTGATCACTTAGGAAGGCTTTCTTATCTCTCCCTGCTATTCTCTGGAACTCTTCATTCAGTTGGGTATATCTTTCCCTTTCTCTTTTGCCTTTCGCTTCTCTTCTTTTCACAGCTAGTAAGGTCTCAGACAACCACTTTGTCTTCTTGCATTTTCTTTTTCTTGGGGATGGTTTTGGTCACCACCTTCTATACAATGTTACGAACCTCTGTCCATAGTTCTTCAGGCAGTCTCTCTCCCAGATCTAGTCCCTTGAATCCATTCATCACCTCCACTGTTTATAATGATAAGGGATTTGATTTAGGTCATACCTGAATGGCCTAGTGGTTTTCTATACTTTCTTCAATTTGAGCGTGAATTTAGCAATAAGGAGTTGATGATCTGAGCCACAGTCAGTTCCAGGACTTGTTTTTGCTGACTGTATAGAGCTTCTCCATCTTCGGCTGTGAAGAATATAATCAGTCTGATTTTGCTGCTGACCCCCTGGCGATGTCCATGTGTAGAGTCGTCCCTTGTGTTGTTGGAAGAGAGTGTTAGCTATGACCAGTGCGTTTTCTTGGCAAAACTCTGTTAGCCTTTGCCCTGCTTCATTTTGTACTCCCAAGGCCAGACTTGCCTGATATTCCAGGTATCTCTTGACTTACTACTTTTCATTCCAGATGAAAAGGATATCTTTTTTTTGCTGTTAGTTCTAGGAGCTCTTGTCGGTCTTCATAGACTCGTTCAACTTCAGCTTCTTCAGCCTTAGCAGTTGGGGCATAGACTTGGTTTACTATGATACTGAATGATTTGCCTTGGAAATGAACTGAGATTGTTCTGTCATTTTTGAGATTGCAACCAAGTACTGCATTTTGGACTCTCTTTGTTGACTCTGAGGGCTACTCCAAAGGAGTTCTTGCCCACAGTTGTGGATATAACGGTCATCTGAATTTAATTAGCCTATTCCTGTCTATTTTAGTTCACTGATTCCTAAAATGTTACTCCAGGTGTTTCTTGACTTCCTACTTTTGCATTCCAGTCCCCTATAATGAAAAGGACATCTTTTTTGGGTGTTAGTTCTAAAAGGTCTTGTAGGTCTTCATAGAAC
>NW_011494815.1:1465762-1477538 GCF_000754665.1 Bison bison bison | reverse complement strand
ACTCCAAAGGAGTTCTTGCCCACAGTTGTGGATATAACGGTCATCTGAATTTAATTAGCCTATTCCCGTCTATTTTAGTTCACTGATTCCTAAAATGTTGATGTTCACTTTTGCCATCTCCTGTTTGACCACGTTCAATTTACCTTAATTCATGAACCTAACATTCCAGGTTCCTATGAAGAATTGTTCTTACAGCATCAGACTTTACTTTCACCACCAGATACAACCACAACTGAGCTTCGTTTCCGCTTTGGCTCAGCCTCTTCATTCTTTCTGTAGCTATTTTTCCATTCTTCCCCAATATTGTACTGGATAGCTACTGACCTGGGGCATTTGTCTTTCAGGGTCATTTCTTTTTGCCTTTCCGTACTGATTATTCATTATTCATCTTAGAGTATATTTTAAATAAATATACTTAAAATTTTGTACACTATTTTAGACTCTCTTTCTCCCAACATATTTGTGACCTCCTGTTTGGGAAACATTTCTTTGGCCAAAAAAAAAATATATATATATATATATAACCCTAACCTATATATATATGTGTTTTTTTTTTTTTGGCTGTGTAGAATAGCATGTGGAATCTTAGTTCCTCGACCAGGGATCAAACCTGTATCCCCTCTATGGCAGCACTGAGTCTTAACCACTGGACCATCGGGGAAGTCCCTGGCAAATGTTTTTCTGATTGTTGTCACAAGTTCAGAATTCAAAGGTGGGAAAACAAATTTTAAAAACCTGGCCATTCTTAATTTAACGAGAGACAGTTTAACAGCAAACAGTAAATAGACTGATTTGTGCTAACCTAAACATAGGTGTACTCATAACTTAGCAGTCAGGGATGACAGCACGTGGGAAGTGTTGCCAGCCAGCAAAGTTCACTGGAGCCTTGGTGTCCAGGGGCTCAGTCACATAGCACTCTTATGAGAGAGAATATTTCAGGGTGTCAGAGCTCATCTCCCAGGAACTGGCCAAGGACCAGTCCTGAAGACAAGCCTTTCTTCAGGATGTGCAAGGTTTGAGCAGCTTGGACTTGCTGAGTGAACCTTTTCCTGCATACCAAATTAGCTGTTCAGAGTAGCTAGTTTTCTCCTGGCCTGCCTGTCTGCCTAGCCACTGTTTCTAGTTACAGTAGACCTCCCTGGTCTCATTGCAGATGGCCATTCTGCAAACGTGGACACTTCCCTTTTCCTTTACCGATGGGTAATTGGACTCAAGGATAGATCTGTGCTTTTCATGAGATCACAGTGATCTCCCATTCATTTCACGTTTTTTTTTAAATGTTGTGTACCAAGCTTAGTTCTAGATGTGGATTTACAGAATCTGCCCTCAAGAACCTTAGAGTTTCATGAGGGAAAGGAGAAGTTAATTCCGGTAAGCAGTGTATGTATGCTTTGGGGAACACTTACCCTTGTTGGCAAGCTTAGTGAAGGGTTCTGTGTGTATGGGAAGGTGTTGATTATAATTAGAAGACGTCCCTTAAGGAATTACTCTTCAAGTTGAACCATAAAGATCAAATAGATAAAAGTGGGCATGGAGCAAGTGTTTCTCCAATTATTTCTGTAGCCAGTTGCCTTTGTGGTTGGAGCACATATGTCTTGTTACCTTGCTTATGAGAAAGTACTCTAATCCTGATTAGAAGATACATGTCTTTTGGAGTTTGCACAGGAGAAGGGAATGTCTGGCTCAATACAAATCTATTTCCATTACTCTATTACCATAAGCTTACCCTGAGATTTCCAACCTACAGTGAGGAGGAGGTAGGATTTTCACACTGCGCTCCCCAGTGGAGGGAATATATGAATCCCTAATTTTGGACTGATAAGAGTAAGTATAACCTTTGTAAATTTCAGTGTACTGCATTTTAAATGGGAGGACAAATGCTTGCCTTGCACAGATAAAATTGCATGTAACAGTTTTTCTCTACTTGGAAGCCAAAAAGGTTTAGGAAAAAAATCTGGGTCCAAATTTCAACATGTTTGACTCCTACATATATGTGCTTCTTAATAGAATTTGGAACTTCTCAGAATAACAAGAGTTTTGTTTTTTGAACACTGTACAAAAAACTATAATACAATCAGGAATGTGTCAATATTAGCACAGAGACTATGGGATAATTTAAAATTGTTAACCTTGATAATTTTATCTGATAGGATCTTTTCTTTTTTTTTCCAGCATTACAGTGTTTCTGCCACCTTTGTACAAAAGACAATTTTACTTGTGTCACAGATGGGCTTTGCTTTGTCTCTGTCACAGAGACCACAGACAAAGTTATACATAATAGCATGTGTATAGCTGAAATTGACCTAATTCCCCGAGACAGGCCATTTGTATGTGCACCATCTTCAAAAACTGGGTCTATAACTACAACATATTGCTGCAACCAGGACCACTGCAATAAAATAGAACTTCCAACTGTTGGTAAGTTGTATGAGACTTTTTTCTTGATACTATAAGGAAAGCTCTTAGACTATCCCAGTTTATTCAGTTTAGAGGCAAAAAGTAACTAGTCCATGCTAGTAGAGTCATAAGAGTAGCCAAAATTCTTACTCCTGGGTGTATGTTGCTTGAGAAGGTGGTACCAAGACAGACTTTCTCTGAGGTCTGTTGTGCCTAAAAGGGTAGGCACATGTAGAGAATCCTGATACAGGCCACCATAGCAGTATATCCTGAGAGTGTCCCTGCTTGTATAATGCTCCAGCCTTTGAAAGCAGTCAGTAATGGAGGGGGAATGGAGAGCAATACTCAACAATCCAGACGCCTTCACTTTGTAATTTCACCTTGCTTTATGATCTTTATGTATAAACTATTACATATGATTTCTAGGTTTTTGGTTCTTCACCATAGTTTACATTTTAAAATGTCCTAGGACCTGGAAAATCCCATGGACGGAGGAGCCTGGTAGGCTGCAGTCCATGAGGTCTCTAAGAGTCGGATACGACTGAGCGACTTCACTTTCACTTTTCACGTTCATGCATTGGAGAAGGAAATGGCAACCCACTCCAGTGTTCTTGCCTGGAGAATCCCAGGGACAGGGGAGCCTGGTGGGCTGCCGTCTATGGGGTCGCACAGAGTCGGACACGACTGAAGCCACTTGGCGGCAGCAGCAGGAGAGCCAGAAATTTGAAAACTTCATAAACAGTTAGGATTAGGTTAAAGATTCTGGTTAAAGATATTGGTCTGAGTTCATGTATTTAACTCTGCTGTCACTTTTCCCTGGTGGGCTCCCTGGTGGCTCAGATGGTAAAGAATCTGCCTGCAGTGTGGGATTCCCAGATTCGATCCCTGGGTTGAGAAGATCTCCTGGAGAAGGAACTGGCAACCCACTCCAGTCTTCGGGCTTGGAGAATCCCATGGACAGAGGAGCCTGGCAGACCTTGAGGTCACAAGGAATCAGACCTGACTGAGCGACTACATGATGTGATGTGATGATCTGTCACTTTTCCCAAGTACCTACTATAATAAAGGAGTACAAAAATGAGGAAAAGCTATATTAATGCTAGGAGAATTAATGGAAGAAGTGCCACCTACATGCATTTAGAGTTGTCAAACTCTGCAGTTTATAATGCAGATGATAATCGTCTAGTGAAGAATTGACTAACTATAGGAAAAGAAGTAGGTGAAAGAACTTCTTGCAGAATCCCACCAATACTTTAAGCTGAGAGGCTGGGTGTGAGACTAGGCTACAGGCGCAGACTCTTTTCTCTCTTTTTTTAAAAAATATAAATTTATTTAATTGGAGGCTAGTTACTTTACAATATTGTATTGGTTTTGCCATACATTGACATCAATCTGCCACAGGTGTACATGTGTTCCCTATCCTGAAACCCCCTCCCATGTCCCTCCCCATCCCATCCTTCTGGGTCATCCCAGTGCACCAGCCCCGAGCACCCTGAATCACGCATCACACCTGGACTGGCGATTCGTTTCACATATGATAATATACGTTTCAATGCCATTCTCCCAGGGGCAGACTCTCAATTCTCCTTTAGGAAGCACAGCTTTCATTGCTCAGAGGTACAGACCCCAGTGCTCAGTTTCCACTCAGAGCTGGTCTAGGCATCATACTAGTTAAAGTAGAAAACACTGCTGGAGCTCAGAATAAAAGGGCCAGTCCTGCCAGTTACAGAAGGCAGGCAGTCTTCTACCTAGTTCACGTGATGACAGCAAAGTAAAACCAGATCTTCAACATAAAGAAGGTCCTTGTGGCAGAGCTCTGTCAGACTTTTCTATAGTTACTTGCAATTCTAATATGACGAAGAGAATAATAATTTCGGAATTTCCCATTTTTGTTGTTTGAAATGGTTTGAAATATCAGAATGGAGACTCACAAAACCTTATGAAGAACTTACTTTATTTCTAATGCTAAAATACACAGATCCCTCATTCCCAGGCCCCAGATAATCAGACAGCAAATAATTTTACCAAATGGAAAGATTCCGTGGTTCAAAAGAAGTGAACTGAACTGGATAAATGAGAGTAGACGTCATCCTATGAAACAGACTTAGCACATGATAGGGAAGAACTTCCAGAGTCCAAGGTCTGTTGTCAGCTGTTGACAGTGAAATGAGAACATTTCACAGTTGTTAAAGATCGCTTTCAGATGAAAAGCTCAATTGATAAATTATTTTAAAAAATGCAGTATTGAAAGTGAACAGCAGACTGGATACTATAATTTTATAATCAAGTGTGAGACAAGCTTAAGGCAAGACAAGCTTGAGAAACTGTTACAATTCAGAAAAAAGACAGTTGGTGAGCAAATTAAGAGATACAGAGGACAGATCTAGGTGATCCAATGTGCTTACTGTAAAACCAGAAAAAGGCAAAAGGATGGACAGAAGAGAGAAGAATACTATGTAAAATTAATGAAGAATTACTTAACCAAATATATATAATGAAAAACCCATCAGTTTTCAAGAATAAAAGAAAACTGTGTACACATGCAGCACAAGTGAACACTGGTTATGTATAAAAGGAAAAAGTTCAAATAATTTTGCTTTTTTAAAAAAATACCAGAAGGCAATGAAATATCATATATTGCTTGTTACCCAAAATTCTTTAGATGAGCCAAGATTTTTCATATGTAAAGGCAGCAGCTAACTTTAGATAATCAACTGTTCAGTGTGTATGCACTCATGTACTCCTGAAAGATAGGATTCGTTCTAAGAAATCAGTCCACTAAAGATCTCAATATGATAAAGATGTGATATGAAGGAAATGGTAGTGGGCCATGAACCAGCAAGTGTCAGAATGAATGCCTAAATAGTTATAATTAATGTGTTTCTGAAGCAATGCAAATTGTTTATTAAATTATAAAAAAAATGGTCTTGAATTAAAAGGCTCAGTGATTAAAATAAACTGGAAAGTATACATGTGCAAACTCTATTAAAAAAAACAGGGTATATTTTTGCATGGACAAAAAATTGGTGGAGGTATACAGATACACAGAACATGCAGATGAATTTTAGGGGGATTGTGAGGCTATAGATAAATTTAACTTTTCCTCATCTGTATTTATACTTCTTAATTTTTTTTCTTGCTATGAGCATATACTGGCCTTGGAATAAGAAGATAAGCCAAACTGCTTTTTTAAGAAAAGAAAAGACCAGTGACTCAAGAAATATTTAATGAGAGTTGTTCCAGATTATTGGTTCTTTTATTAGTAATCTGAGAGTGATGGGAGGTGGAGAGTGGGTGTACAATGTTTGTAGTACCTGGCCTTGTTATTTAGGCTCAAGACTACAGGAAGACTAAGTGGATGTTGACAGAGCTAGTGACCATAAAAGGAGAGCCAGTGGGAGAAGATGAAGTGCTTCACTTGTTATGGGTTTGAGCTCCATGAACTGCTGTAATGAGGCTGTGACTAATGGTAGTGACCAACTGCAGGAAATGGGAGGATTAGGAAACTGTGGATGCCGCCTATAGTGTTATTGTTGTTGTTTATTTCATTTGAGGCCCTTTTACAGGAAAGCCATCATCTGGCCTTGGTCCTGTTGAACTGGCAGCTGTCATTGCTGGACCAGTCTGCTTTGTCTGTATCTCACTCATGTTGATGGTCTATATTTGCCATAACCGCACTGTCATTCACCATCGAGTGCCAAATGAAGAGGATCCCTCGTTAGATCGCCCTTTTATTTCAGAGGGTACAACGTTAAAAGATTTAATTTACGACATGACAACATCAGGTTCTGGATCAGGTAATGTATTTCTTTCTTTTTCCTAAAATGTCTTTTTAAAATTAACTGTATTTATTAGTTGGCTAAGCCAGCTGGAGAATTTTGAGCATTACTTTACTAGTGTGTGAGATGAGTGCAATTGTGCAGTAGTTTGAGCATTCTTTGGCATTGCCTTTCTTTGGGACTGGAATGAAAACTGACCTTTTCCAGTCCTGTGGCCACTGCTGAGTTTTCCAAATTTGCTGGCATATTGAGTGCAGCACTTTCACAGCATCATCTTTCAGGACTTGAAATAGCTCAACTGGAATTCCATCACCTCCACTAGCTTTGTTCATAGTGATGCTTTCTAAGGCCCACTTGACTTCACATTCCAGGATGTCTGGCTCTAGGTGAGTGATCACACCATCATAATTATCTTGGTCGTGAAGGTCTTTTTTGTACAGTTCTTCTGTGTATTCTTGCCACCTCTAATGCTTCTGTTAGGTCCATACCATTTCTGTCCTTTATCGAGCCCATCTTTGCATGAAATGTTCCCTTGGTATCTCTAATTTTCTTGAAGAGATCTCTAGTCCCATTCTGTTGTTTTCCTCTATTTCTTTGCACTGATCACTGAGGAAGGCTTTCTTATCTCTTCTTGCTATTCTTTGGAACTCTGCATTCAGATGCTTATATCTTTCCTTTTCTCCCTTGCTTTTCACTTCTCTTCTTCTCATAGCTATTTGTAAGGCCTCCTCAGACAGCCATTTTTCTTTTTTGCATTTCTTTTCCATGGGGATGGTCTTGATCCCTGCCTCTTGTACATTGTCACAAACCTCAGTCCATAGTTCATCAGGCACTCTATCAGACCTAGATCCAACCAGTCCATTGTAAAGGAGATCAGCCCTGGGTGTTCTTCGGAAGGAATGATGCTAAAGCTGAAACTCCAGTACTTACTTTGGCCACCTCATGCGAAGAGTTGACTCATTGGAAAAGACTCTGATGCTGGGAGGGATTGGGGGCAGGAGGAGAAGGGGACGATAGAGGATGAGATGGCTGGATGGCATCACCAACTTGATGGACATGAGTCTGAGTGAACTCCGGGAGTTGGTTATGGACAGGGAGGCCTGGCGTGCTGCAATTCATGGGGTCACAACGAGTCGGACACAACTGAGCGACTGAACTGAACTGAAGCCAGTTGGCTAAGTTTGTAAAAATTTGGGCTAGTGTGAATACTACCCCAGGTTTGAACCTTAATATAGGTCTTTAAGCTAGGTTTATATCTGACTGTGGCTAGTTTAGGAAGGACAAATTAGAAGTGACTGACTTGTCAACATTTCATCAGTAAGTCACTTTCACATTTGTGTAAATTTCAAAGCATTCTCACCTTCTCATGACTGTGTGAGATAAAAAGGATAAGGACAGTTATTCTTCTATAGCTGAGGCTGAAGTTCAGAGATGTTCAAATAATCTGCAGTTACCCATTCTCTTCAGGACTGTTTAGCAGCTTTATTATTATATTTGAAAGCAGGTATGACAGTGTATTTGAAATCGTGAAGGCTATTTGCTTTTTTAACATGAAATTGCTGTCTTTGGCTCAGGCCAGTTCTTGTTGTTTTTATTAAACTAATGAATTTTTTTGTCATTTTCTCCCTTAAGAAAATGCCTGATCACCTTTTTATTTAATACAGCTTTACGGATCCATGGCCCTTCTGATATTTGCTTTTCTCAGTTTGTTGATTTATGTGGGATCAGAAATAGATTACCCAATTGCCTGAAGCAAATTAACTTCAAATAAGGGCTAGATTAATGGATACAAAGATTTAAATATATATGTGTAAAGAAAATTTCACAAATTATATATCAAGTGATTAAAGGAACTTTAAAGCAGAAATTATGACTAGGGTAAGCATATGGCTCTGAAGCATAAAATCACAGATACACAAAAAGTTCACATGATGAAAGATGCTTTATTTCAAGGGAATGAAGGTATATTTTAAGGGATGTATATGTATATATGTTCATTCATTTAAGTGTGAAGAAACTGATTTCATGACCTAAAGTTTTCTTCTATAGAATTTGACCGTAAATATTCCATGAGTTCTGTCCATGATTGCTAGGATGCATACAGGCTTACGAAGGAGCCCACATCTCTTAAGGCAGCCTTGTAGGGATTCCTGAGACTCCTATGAGGAGGGAGGCAATTAGAAGTTGGATTAGAAGGAGCAGCCTTAGTTCTGAAGATGTGACACTTTGGGCAGAAATGGTGGAGGAGTGGCGAGAGATTATTTTACAGCTTCCCTGGGGTTCCCCTTTGATTCTGAGTTAAAGGGTTCTCAAAGAATATCTGGCTCATTCCAGGAGGTATCCTGGAACAAAATAATATCTTAAGCAAGGACCAAAGTCACGGAAAATTAGGGTGGCTTTAAATCATTTGGAATTAATCCCTCGGACCTGCTCTCTTGTGGCCAAACTTAAACCCAAGGAAATCAAAGCAGCTCATGCCACCTGGCACAGTGTTATGTATCTTGGCTTCCTAAAGGATTAAAAGAAATCGCTGTCTGGATGGCAGTTGATTTCTAAATAAGAATATATTTACCTTTTAAGATACAGATATGAAGTAAAGAATTCTATATTTCTAGATCTGTCAGGGACCCAGCTCCACTGTCTGAAAGCTCTCTTTTTTTATGCCTCCTTTCAGCATGTAAAAACTTGTCTGCATTGTTTGCCAGCTCTGTGGCTTTGGGCAGTTAGCTGATGTCTCATGCTGGAGTTATTTCATCTTTAAAATGAAAATAATGAACCCTGCCTGGTGTATGTCATTGAATTTGTTGTGAGATTCAAATGAAACGATACGTTTGCGTGAAAGCACTTAGGCACTTGGTAGATTGTAAAGTTATATCCAAATGACAAGTGTTATTACTCTTATTGAAAAGGTATTTGGGAAAAAAATCTGACGTACAATATGAATTTGCTGCATTTTACAAAAAAGCTTAGTTTAAGGCCTCTTTCCCTGTCATAGTTTATTCTGTGCTGAATGGCTTCCAGATTTATCCAGACAGAAGCTATCTTCTGTTGAATGATAGCAGAAAGTGCTTTTCCTCCTATTTATTACAAAGCCTGAATGCCACTTCATGAATGGAACTCATGCCTCTGAGTAAGTCAAATGTCTGTGAGTAATACCCTTTTTAGTTCTTTCAGTCATTGAAGAAGAGGTAAAACAACATTTTATGTTATGAATTCAAACGTTTATTACTCAGTACCATATTTGAGGAAGGGGCCTATCTCTCTCTTTCAAAGACTGTACTTTTTAACTTAGGAATTGTGGGAGCCAATAGAGAGCTGGGTTCTGGTACCCACCTCTAAACTTAAAGTTAACCTTACGCCTGTCGCAGGAATCTGCACCGCAGGTTGTGCACATGCCTGTCTTTAAGCATATGCCTCTAAGCAGTCATTAGACTGAAAACTGTGTGTGGACATGCACATGGGTGTGTCCGTTTTGGAGAATGTAGATCTCTTAGCCCAGTGTTCATCATGTCTTGTTCATGCTTATGATCTCTTTAATGTATGCATATTGTTCTAGTCTTATTTCCATTGTTCACTGCTTGTGAAGGTGCTTGGACCATGCATTTTTCCCTATTGTAGCTTCCTCTCAAGCAGTTCTAAAAGGTACAGAAGCAGAGAACATTGAGATCTATCTTAGGCCTGTTTATTTTTGTCTTTACAAGAAAACTATTACTTTTTTTTTTTTTTTTTAATGCTCAGATACTTTGCCTGATAGCTCAGTTGGTAAAGAATCCGCCTGCAATGCAGGAGACCCCGGTTCAATCCATGGGTTGGAAAGATCCCCTGGAGAAGGAAAAAGGCTACCCGCTCCAGTATTCTGGCCTAGAGAATTCCATGGACTGTATAGTCCATGGGGTCGCAAAGAGTCGGACACAACCCAGGGACTTTCACATTTGACTTTGAATTCTAGTTCTGCATCTGTCAATGGTGAAGGGGAAGACAGACTTTTCCTTGTCCTCTTAGCCTTTCTTGACAGTACCCTTTACACAATCTTGAACGTGTCAGGCTTTTCCAGACTTCCCATTTGCTATTCCCCTTTTTTATTTCTTGCCGTTCTAACTTCAAGATCAGCCTGCTGAAAGGAACCTTTTTTCCCGTGTGTTTTTAATATTTATTTATTAGTACATAAATAAATATAACCCTGGTGGCTCAGACAGTAAAGAGTCTGCCTGTAATGCGGGAAACCTGGGTTTGATCCCTAGGTCGGGAAGATTGCCTGAAGGAGGGCATGGCAACCCACTCCAGTATTCTTGCCTGGACAACGTCCATGGACAGGAGCTACATTCCATACGGGCTACAGTCCACGCAGTCACAAAGAGTCAGATACGACTGAGCGACTAAGCGCAGCGCATTTAATTACGGCTGCACTGGGTCTTCACTGCTGCAAGCTGGTTTTCTCTAGTTGCAGCTAGTGGGGCTACTCTTCATTGCAGTGGCATCTCTTACTGCAAGCACAGGCTCTAGGTGCATGGGCTTCAGTCGTTGTGGTGCATGGGCCTAGCCGCCCAGCATGTGGAATCTTTCTGGACCAGGGGATCAAACTTGTGTCTCCTGCATTGGCAGGGGGATTTTTAACTGCTGGACCACCAGTAAAGTCCTTGAAATGAACTCTTATGTATGCTTTACATCTTTTTAAGTACGTGGTGTGGCCCTGCTCAAAGGCTTTAGTGTCTACTGTATGTACTTTCAGTATGTTAGTGTCTACTGTAAACATAATTAGGAATTGGTTATTCATAATACAAATGAGCTCCTTCATTTAATTTCTACAGGTTTGTTTTTAACCAGCAGTCTCCTTGTAAAAACAACTGTTTACAATTAGACTGCTAACTACTTTGCAGGAAGTTGGGGGGTGGATGGATAGAGCAAGGGAAAGGAAAGACCTATTTGAGAAGCTTAAAGATGAAAAGAGACAAAGATTTAATGTTTGTATTTATACGCATTTCACACTAGAAACCAAAGAGAGCAGATAATTTCATTTACCCCTGTTGGGTTAATTTGATCTGTAGTAGGCAACTCAATATAGATTACTTGTGACACAGATTTATGCATATTAGACTACATAAACAGTGTAGAACATGATGTACACTGATATTTTAATTGTCAGTGCCAGTATAATTTAAGGTGACAGTTCTTAGTCCATGAACTATTAAGTGAATTAGAATAGTCAAAAATACAGTTACTTAAATTTTATAGGTAAATACTTTTATATAAATGAAGTGTGATAAAATATTGAAAACTCTGTATGTTATAATCAAGCAAATTCATTTGGTGAGAAAACTGCCAACATCTCATCACCAAGGTAAGTTACTTGGCATCATTCTTTAAGATATTAGTGTTGTGTGGGGAGCCAGTTCCTAGCACATCAGATCAGATCAGATCAGATCAGTCGCTCAGTCGTGTCTGACTCTTTGCGACCCCATGAATCGCAGCACGCCAGGCCTCCCTGTCCATCACCAACTCCTGGAGTTCACTCAGACTCACATCCATCGAGTCAGTGATGCCATCCAGCCATCTCATCCTCTGTCGTCCCCTTCTCCTCCTGCCCCCAATCCCTCCCAGCA
>NW_011494815.1:1464965-1465662 GCF_000754665.1 Bison bison bison | reverse complement strand
GACTCTTTGCGACCCCATGAATCGCAGCACGCCAGGCCTCCCTGTCCATCACCAACTCCTGGAGTTCACTCAGACTCACATCCATCGAGTCAGTGATGCCATCCAGCCATCTCATCCTCTGTCGTCCCCTTCTCCTCCTGCCCCCAATCCCTCCCAGCATCAGAGTCTTTTCCAATGAGTCAACTCTTCACATGAGGTGGCCAAAGTACTGGAGTTTCAGCTTTAGCATCATTCCTTCCAAAGAAATCCCAGGGCTGATCTCCTTCAGAATGGACTGGTTGGATCTCCTTGCAGTCCAAGGGACTCTCAAGAGTCTTCTCCAACACCACAGTTCAAAAGCATCAATTCTTCGGCCCTCAGCCTTCTTCACAGTCCAACTCTCACATCCATACATGACCACAGGAAAAACCGTAGCCTTAACTAGATGAACCTTTGTTGACAAAGTAATGTCTCTGCTTTTGAATATGCTATCTAGGTTGGTCATAACTTTCCTTCCAAGGAGTAAGCGTCTTTTAATTTCATGGCTGCAATCACCATCTGTAGTGATTCTGGAGCCCAGAAAAATAAAGTCTGACACTGTTTCCACTGTTTCCCCATCTATTTCCCATGAAGTGATGGGACTGGATGCCATGATCTTCGTTTTCTGAATGTTGAGCTTTAAGCGAACTTTTTCACTCTCCACTTTCACCTTCATCAA
>NW_011494815.1:1446672-1464797 GCF_000754665.1 Bison bison bison | reverse complement strand
TCTAACTGTTGCTTCCTGACCTGCATACAGGTTTCTCAAGAGGCAGGTCAGGTGGTCTGGTATTCCCATCTGTTTCAGAATTTTCCACAGTTTATTGTGATCCACAGAGTCAAAGGCTTTGGCATAGTCAATAAAGCAGAAATAGATGTTTTTCTGGAACTCTCTTGCTTTTTCCATGATCCAGCAGATGTTGGCAATTTGATCTCTGGTTCCTCTGCCTTTTCTAAAACCAGCTTGAACATCAGGAAGTTCATGGTTCACATATTGCTGAAGCCTGGCTTGGAGAATTTTGAGCATTACGTTACTAGCGTGTGAGATGAGTGCAATTGTGCGGTAGTTTGAGCATTCTTTTGCATTGCCTTTCTTTGGGATTGGAATGAAAACTGACCTTTTCCAGCCCTTGGCCACTGCTGAGTTTTCCAGATTTGCTGGCATATTGAGTGCAGCACTTTCACAGCATCATCTTTCAGGATTTGGAAGAGCTCAACTGGAATTCCATCACCTTCACTAGCTTTGTTCGTAGTCATGCTTTCTAAGGCCCACTTGACTTCACATTCCAGGATGTCTGGCTCTAGGTCAGTGATCACACCATTGTGATTATCTGGGTCATGAAGATCTTTTTTGTACAGTTCTTCTGTGTATGCTTGCCATCTCTTAGTATCTTCTGCTTCTGTCAGGCCATACCATTTCTGTCCTTTATCAAGCCCATCTTTGCATGAAATGTTCCCTTGGTATTTCTGATTTTCTTGAAGAGATCTCTAGTCTTTCCCATTCTGTTATTTTCTTCTGTTTCTTTGCATTGATCGCTGAAGAAGGCTTTCTTATCTCTTCTTGCTATTCTTTGGAACTCTGCATTCAGATGTTTATATCTTTCCTTTTCTCCTTTGCTTTTCGCTTCGTTTCTTTTCACAGCTATTTGTAAGGCCTCCCCAGACAGCCATTTTGCTTTTTTGCATTTCTTTTCCATGGGGATGGTCTTGATCACTGTCTCCTGTACAATGTCACGAACCTCATTCCATAGTTCATCAGGCAGTCTTAGCAGATCTAGGCCCTTAAATCTATTTCTCACTTCCACTGTATAATCATAAGGGATTTGATTTAGGTCATACCTGAATGGTCTAGTGGTTTTCCCTACTGAACGGCCGAGAGGAGCTACCCCGCATCCGAGGTCAGGGGTAGTGGCCGAGAGGAGATACCCGGCGTTTGAGGTCATGGGTGGCGGCCGGGAGGAGATACCCCATGCCCCAAGCCCGAGGCCAGGCGCCACGGGCGGGAGGAGCTAGCCCATGCCCCTAAGCCCAAGGCCAAGGGCGGCGGGCTGGAGGAGCTACCCCAGGCCCGAGGCCAGGGGCGGTGGCCAGGAGGACCAACCCCACGTCCAAGGAGCCGTGGCTGCACGGGCGCAGGAGGGCCTAGAGGAGCTGTCCTAGCACATAAATTAGTAAATTTCTTGTCCTGAGATGGTTTTTGTGATCATTTTTAAAGTTAGACCAGAATTCACTTCTCTTGTTTCTGGTGTTTACATACTTTTTTCCTCCCATTCTTAAAACTTACCAGACTCATCTTTCTGAACTAAGATTTGTAAATCATTTCTTCCCATTCATGGCCCCCTTTCAGAAATGTTTACCAGTTCCTCTTTCTCCTACAGCTCTTCACTGGTCATCTGGAGCTTGGCATTCAGTACTCCTCACATTCCGACGCAGCTTCCCTCCTGTTCTACTGTTTTACTACACACGTCCCCATTCTGCTTATCTAAGCTGGTTCCCGAAACATGTATCATCTATCTCCTTCCTTCTACTTTTGCTTGTATATTCCTCCTATCTAAACACCTTACCTTCTCTTCTTCTTTAGTCCTGTCCCTTCTGTAAACCCAGTATAAATTCAGCTTATCTTTTAAAGCCTACCTTGACTGTTAGGAGTTTCTGGATCCTTTTATTAGTTTCCTTTTTATCATGAATTACTGATTTCACAAATTTACTCTGTATTTCCTCAGTGAGATTTTAAGTTTTTGGGTCATTCTTTAACACCTATCCTGGGTTAGAAACACATACTAATATTTTGTATTGAATACTGTTTATTTTTATCCTTAGGTTTACCATTGCTTGTTCAGAGAACAATTGCGAGAACTATTGTGTTACAAGAAAGTATTGGCAAAGGTCGTTTTGGAGAAGTTTGGCGAGGAAAATGGAGAGGAGAAGAAGTTGCTGTTAAAATATTCTCCTCTAGAGAAGAACGTTCATGGTTCCGTGAAGCAGAGATTTATCAGACTGTCATGTTACGTCACGAAAACATCTTGGGATTTATAGCAGCAGACAATAAAGGTCAGTGACATTTGCTTCTCCTCTGAGTGTAACAAAATATATTTTAATTCATTCTACAAATAAGACTACTAAACACTGTCATATTTGATGAGAAATGGATGTTTGTCATATTGATTAGACCTATTAAGTAAAACAGAATACATTAGAAGCCTTTAGAAACAGGAACTGCTAAAAGATTTTCTTGATTCTTGACATGTTCCTAAACCTCTAATTACTTCATAAAGTATAAAGAGCTATTTAAAAAAACAAAAAATGAAACTATATGCTTTTGTTAATTTGGTTCTGGGAAGTTAGATATTGAATATAGTCATAACAGAGAAAAAAATTCATAAGCTCTTGTTGCCCAGAGTTCTGAGACAGACTAGAGCTCAGATACGTTTCCTTTTATTCTCCTCCTGACCATTAGGGCATTCTAGTATTTCCTAATGAGGTTATTTATAGGGAGAATAAAAATAACTTTTCAAGTGTATTCTGTGTTTAAATTTCTAGGGCTAAATAGATTAGTCTTTTAAGTAAACTCACTTAGAGAAATGGTTTCTCTAAAACCACCTAGATCTTGGTAACCATGTGGATGAACGCTTTCTTGCCTGTGGTACACAGGTGATTGAGGCCAGGGGTCAGATCAGATGCTGAAGCAAGTGAGGAAGCCATGTGTGTAGACAGTCAGGATGAGCAGTGACTGAAAAGTCACTTCAGACTGTACTTACTTTTCTGGCTTCAGTTTTTATAGCAGTGCCCACAATCCCTACCTTTTAGCTTTTGTCAGAGACTTGTATTAAACTCAACTCTCATTGTACTTGCTTTGAATCAAATGTATTTCCCAGCATTGCTATTTGTATTTTTAGAAAACTGCTTTCATTCTTTTTTAAAGGCCATAACCATAGTCATCTTTTTACTCTTCTCCCTTCCCATTTTCTTCAATAATATTTATTTCTTCAAAATGTTAATAGTGTTTAATCTTGGTGTTCATGGGTGATTTTGATTTTTCTTGTTGTTTCTCTGTATTTTCAAATTTATTTACAACGAACATTACTTGTTTTTTTTAAACTTTTATTTGTAGAAAATATCCAGTATACAGAAAAGTAGAGAATAGGATAGTGGATTCCCATTCAGTTCAGTTTAGTCACTCAGTCGTGTCCGACTCTTTGCGACCCCATGAATTGGAGCACTCCAGGCCTCCCTGTTCATCACCAACTCCTAGAGTTCACTCAAACTCACATCCATCGAGTCAGTGATGCCATCCAGCCATCTCATCCTCTGTCGTCCCCTTCTCCTCCTGCCCCCAACCCCTCCCAGCATCAGAGTCTTTTCCAATGAGTCAACTCTTTGCATGGGGTGGCCAAAGTAGTGGAGTTTCAGCTTTAGCCTCATTCCTTCCAAAGAACACCCAGGGCTGATCTCCTTCAGAATGGACTGGTTGGATCTCCTTGCAGTCCAAGGGACTCTCATTTCTGCTTTATTGACTATGCCAAAGCCTTTAACTGTGTGGATCACAATAAACTGTGGAAAATTCTGAAAGAGATGGGAATACCAGACCACCTGACCTGCCTCTTGAGAAACCTATATGCAGGTCAGGAAGCAACAGTTAGAACTGGACATGGAACAACAGACTGGTTCCAAATAGGAAAAGGAGTATGTCAAGGCTGTATATTGTCACCCTGCTTATTTAACTTACATGCAGAGTACATCATGAGAAACGCTGGGCTGGAAGAAGCACAAGCTGGAATCAAGATTGCCGGGAGAAATATCAATAACCTCAGATATGCAGATGATACCACCCTTATGGCAAAAAGTTGAAGAGGAACTTAAAAAACCTCTTGATGAAAGTGAAAGAGGAGAGTGAAAAAGTTGGCTTAAAGCTTAACATTCAGAAAACGAAGATCATGGCATCCAGTCCCATTACTTCATGGCAAATAGATGGGGATTCCCATTACCCAGCTTCAAAAATTATCAGCTCATTGCAAATCATATTTGAGTTCTGATTCCATCTACTCTGCCCCCTTTGAATTATTTGAAGCTAATCCCAGCAATACATCTTTTCCCTATGAATATTTCAGTTTGCATCTTTAGATTATAGGGAATCATTTTTTTATGAAACATAACCATACTACCATTGTCAATTTAAAAGATGCCATCAAATACCTAGTCAGTTTCATATTTCTGCAATTGTTTACTTATTGGTTATTCATTTTTAGGATCCATTGCATTTGGTTGATATTTATCTTAAATCCTTTGAAAACACTGGGGATCCCCCCCCTTTTTTCCCTTGCAGTTTATTTGTTAAAGAAACTGGATTATTTGTCCTATAGAGCTTATCATATTCTAGATTTGCTAATTGAATTCGTACAGTATCTCTGAACTTGCTCCTGTATAATTTGAAAACTGGTAGTTAAAATTAGAAACTGAATTTGATTATCGGTTTTCTGACTGAAAATATTATATACTTTCTACATATTGTATTCTTTCTATTGCACCTCATCAGGAGGCATATATATGTGATTATCTACTTTTTGTGACCTGGGGTGATGATGGATGTAAGCAGCTGTTATCAATAGATACTACCAATTTGGTATTGTTTAAAAACAAACAAAACTAGTACTTATAGTCTGACCAAGTCCTTAGTTTTCATTTTCTTCTCTCAGACACCATTTTTCTTCTTCCCCAATGCTTTAAAACAGTCAATATATTCTGTGAGTATGGAGTTTTTACTTTGCCAATAAAGGTCCGTCTAGTCAAGGCTATGGTTTTTCCAGTGGTCAGGTATGGATGTGAGAGTTGGACTGTGAAGAAGGCTGAGCACCGAAGAATTGATGCTTTTGAACTGTGGTGTTGGAGGTGACTCTTGAGTCTTATGGACTGCAGGAGATCCAACCAGTCCATTCTAAAGGAGATCAGTCCTGGGTGTTCTTTGGAAGGAATGATGCTAAAGCTGAAACTCAGTACTTTGGCCACCTCGTGCGAAGAGTTGACTCATTGGAAAAGACTCTGATGCTGGGAGGGATTGGGGGCAAGAGGAAAAGGGGATGACAGAGGATGAGATGGCTGGATGGCATCACCGACTCGATGGACGTGGGTTTAGGTGAACTCCAGGAATTGGTGATGGACAGGGAGTGCTGCGATTCATGGGGTCGCAGAGTCGGACACGACTGAGCAACTGAACTGAACTGATGGGAGTTTTTAAAATTTTTTTATTGAAGGATAATTGCTTTACAGAATTTTGTTTTCTGTCAAACCTCGACATGAATCAGTCACAGGTATACGTATATCCCCTCCCTTTTGAACCTCCCTCCTCATCCCACCCCTGTAGATTGATACAGAGCCGTTTGCGTTTCCTTAGCCATACAGCAAATTCCCATTGGCTATCTATTTTACATATGGTAATGTAAGTTTCCATGTTACTCTTTCCATACATCTCACCCTCTCCTTCCCTCTCCCCACATCCATAAGTCTATTCTGTTTCTCAACTGTTGCCCTGTAAATAAATACTTCAGTACCATTTTCTAGATTCTGTATATATGCATTAGAATATGATATTTATCTTTTCTCTGACTCACTTCACTCTGTATAATAGGTTCTAGGTTTATCCACCTCATCAGAACTGACTCAAATGCATTCCTTTTTATGGCTGTCGATGGACATCTAGGTTGCTTCCATGTTCTAGCTATTGTAAATATTGCTGCAGTGAACAATGGGATAGATGTATCTTTTTCAATTTTGGTTTCCTCAGGGTATATGCCTAGGAGTGGGATTGCTGAGTCATATAGTGGTTTTATTCCTAGTTTTTTAAGGAATCCCCAAACCATCTTCCATAGTGGCTGTATCAATTTACATTCCCACCAACAGTGCAAGAGTGTTCCCTTTTCTCCACACCCTCTCCAGCATTTATTGTTTGTAGACTTTTTGATGATGGCCATTCTGAATGGTGTGAGGTGATAATACCTCATTGTAGTTTTCATTTGCATTTCTCTAATAATGAGAGATGTTGAGCATCTTTTCACGTTTGTTAGCCATCTGTATGTCTTCTTTGGAAAAATGTCTGTTTAGGTCTTTTCTCCACTTTCTGATTGATTGGGTGAGTTTATTTCTTAATAGGTGCTTTTGTTTTCTGAAACCCTTGTTAACTCATATGAAGGCTCTAATTTTACAAATAGTAATTTCTCCGTCAAAGAACTCACCCACATTTTTGGTTTCAAATTCAGTGGTGGCAGTGACTTTAAAAACTGCAGTTTGAGGCTCTTACCAGGCCCAGCATGTTTTAGGCTTGTTCTAAGTTGTTAACATGCTGACTGGCAAAAAGCGCTCCCGCTACTGTGCCCTGAACTCTACTCTGTGCTCAAGCAGCAACCAAGCTAGTGCTGTCACCTAGTGGTCACCGTGGGAATTGGTGACCCTGCTGGCTCTTCCCTACTCTCCTTTCTTCTGTGTTAGGGGGCAATGGACTCTGCTTAGAACCTAGGGCTGCTGCTCCCCCACCACCTTCACCTCCAGCCCCCTATTCCCTTTTCTTTATTTTCCTCCTAATTTAGTTAATTCCAACTCAGACAACCCTTTATGTGGGCATAGCCTCTAGTATATCCTTCCACCTCTCTTGTCAATTACCTCAGAAACTCTCCCAGTCTTCCATCTTACTGTGTTCCGAATTTATTTCTTGTTATTTGTGAACCTTCCAGAATTCAGCTATGGTTAATCATGCAGATGTACTTAGTGATATACCTGTATCGAGGAAAAGGAAAGGTACAAGTTTGAACAGAATCAGTTGATTAAAGTTTATGAACAAATTTATAAAGAATTAGTATCATGAATATCTAAATCCTTTCAAAAATACTCAGCAACCTCCTCCAGAATCTTCTGAAAACATTTCATTCCTTAATTTCTTCTAATCAGAGTTGCTTTCTTTCAAGTAACAACCTTCAAAATAAAGTGTTTTATGTCACTTTGAGTTTCTTTCGTTTTACAACTAACAGGGAAGGAAATAGCACATTTTAGTTCTTGTGTGCCATGCTAAATGCTTTTTAAAAACCTATTATCTTATCATCAGTAACAGCCAGGCCCTGGATTCCAACCCAGGTCAGAATGACTCCAAGTAAAGCATCTTTTACTGAAATGCCCTGCCTCCTAGTATTGTTGTAATACTGTTTTGCTATCACGATTTTGTGAAATATATGGTTCTCCAGCTACTTCTAGGTTAAATGGACTTTTGTGGACCAGCCTAGCCTAGAAGCCCAGCCAGAACCTTTACCATGGTTCCTAAGGGAAAATACATTTTCATTTCACATACTGGTTTACAGTTAATTGAACTTTTGGAAAAAGGCACATTCTTAGCTGGTGAGGTTTAAAACTACCTTGTGTAAAATTAAATTCAGTCCCAGCCTTTTCCCCTCCTGACATTTTTAGTTCCTATCTCAGCTACCCCATGTGTCAGTGATACTACTGTTTTTATAGTTTTCTAAGCTGGATACCTTGGAATTGTAATAATCTTACTTGGCTTCTTGTTGAACTGTATACACAGTTTGTCATTAAAGCTTGCATTTCTCATTTAAGGTCACATATGGTTTGTCCCCTAATATTCTATTCCCACTATGGCTGTGCTAGGTTCCAGGTATTTCTCTTTTTCCTCCTTGTTTCCCTCCCAGCTTCCAGGAACAATCACTGAGCACCTCACCTGGACCAGGCATTCTTCTATGTATTAAACAGTCCCATCCCTGCTACTGTTTGTGTGGACTCGAGATCAGCGTCTTTACACTGTGATTCTTTGTCTCTTGAATGGAGTAGTTGTCTTTGCCTCAATCTCAAGAATAGGCGACTTAATTTAAGGACCTAAAGGATATAAACATAAACGTATAAGAAAACTGAAAATAAATGAAAATATATGAACAACAAAATATGAAAGAAATCTATACAAATGTAAGGTACCAATGTGTTGCCGTTGTGTGATTCAGGACTGAGTAAAAAGTCATAATGTTTGAACAGATAAATCATAAATGTTCTATAGCCTATCTGAAATATTGTTTTTCTACTTGGCAGACAATGGCACATGGACTCAGCTCTGGTTGGTGTCAGATTATCATGAGCACGGATCCCTTTTTGATTATTTGAACAGATACACAGTTACTGTGGAAGGAATGATAAAACTTGCTCTGTCCACAGCAAGTGGACTTGCCCATCTTCACATGGAGATAGTTGGTACCCAAGGTAACTCAAAGCAGTCCTGTTATTTAAGCTTTAAATTCCTATGGGTCTAATGTCTATTCAGAAAATTTTTGCAAGAAGTCAGCCGAAGTAGAAATGTTTAAAATGAGTTTTTATATGAGAATATCTTAACTTTCTGTTGAAAATCTAACATAGAGTTAGGAATCTAAGAATTTGATTAGAGATTCTCTAGTTGTTACAACAATACTGATATTTTGGTAAGTTCTTAAAAGTAGTGTTTAGTCTTGTGATTTTGAGGATCTTGATTTTGGAATTTATGTATAGTACCAAATGAAATGTGAAGATGTTCTGTAAACATCCAACATGCTACATAAATGTTATCTGACCATCTGATAATTGTGTTTGATCCTAGGATAAGGAGATTGCATGAGTTAGTATTGTGCTATATAAGATATTAGATGCCAGTGTAGTCTCTGCTCTAATGATTATCCACTTGCTACCTGATGATTATCCACTTGCTAACCCCATTACCAGCTTTACTATATACGTCACACATGCTGTTTTACTATTTCAGCCTGCCCCATCTTTGCAAAATCATTGGTGATTATAATAGCCTTATTGAGCTTTAATTCACATACTATGTCACATACAATAAACTGGAAAATTCTTAGAGAGATGGGAATACCAGACCACCTTACCTATCTCCCTAGAAACCTGTATGCAGATCAAGAAGCAACAGTTAGAACTGGACATGAAACAAAATAGACTTTAAAAACAGGTTCAAAATTGGGAAAGGAGTACAGCAAGGCTGTATATTGTCACCCTACTTATTTAATTTATATGCAGAATACATCATGTGAGATACCAGGCTGGGTGAATCACAAGCTGGAATCAAGACTGCTAGAAGAAATATCAACAACCTCAGAATGATGGTAATGACAGAAAGTGAAGAGTAACTAAAATGCCTCTTGATGAAGGTGAAAGACGAGCGTGAAAAAGCTGGCTTAAAAGTCAACATTCAAAAAAGGAAGATCCAGGCATCCAGTTACATCACTTTATGACAAATAGAAAGGGAAAAAGTGAATGCAGTGACAGATTTTCTTTTCTTGGGCTCCAAAATCACTGTGGACGGTGACTGCAGCCATGAAATTAAGACACTTGCTCCTCGGAAGGAAAGCTATGACAGACCTAGGTAGCGTATTAAAAAGCAGAGACATCACTCTGCCGAGAGAGGTCTGTGTAGTCAAAGCCGTGGTTTTCCAGTAGTCATGTATGAATATGAGAGCTGGACCATAAAGAAGGCTGAGCGCCAAAGAATTGATGGTTTCAATCTGTGGCGCTGGAGAAGACTCTTGAGAATTCCTAGAGCTGCAAGGAGATCAAACCAGTCAGTCCTAAAAGAAAACCCAGAATATTCTTTGGAAGGACTGATGCTGAAGCTCCAGTACTTTGGCCACCTAGTACAAAGAGCCAACTCATTGCAAAAGACCCTGGTGCTGGGGAAAACAGAAGGCAAAAGGGAAAGGGGGTGGCAGGGGATGAGATGGTTAGATAGCATCACCAACTCAATGGACATCAGTTTGAACGAACTCCAGGAGACAGGCCAGGAGCCTGGCCTGCTCCAGTCCATAGGGTCGCAAAGAGTCAGACATGACTTGGTGACTGAACAATAACAAATTGAGTTGTAATTCACATACTATACAGTTTACCCATTTGGTGTACAAATGAGTGGTTTTTAGTATAATCAGTTTTGTATAGCTATCACCACATTTTAAGAACATTTAAGAACATTTTCATCACCTCAAAAGAGGTGAGGCCTATAGTTCTCAGCAGTCACTCCCCATTTCCCTCTAAACTCTCTAGCTCTAGGCAACCTCTAACTTATTTTCCATCTATTGTTCAGTCACTAAGTTGTGTCCGACTCTTTATGACCATCTATATAGATTTGCTTATTCTGGACATAGCATATGGAATCATACAATATACCTTTTATGACTAGCTGCTTTCTAGTATAGGTTCAAGGTTTATCCATGTTGCAGCATTATCAGAAATTCATTCCCTTTTATGTCCAAGCAATATTTCATTATATGGATTTACTACATTTTGGGTATCCATTCATCAGTGATAGACATTTGTTGTTTCCACTTTGGGCTATTATGAATAATGCTGCTATGAACACTGATGTACAAGTTTTAGTGTGGATACGTTTCCATTATCTTGGGTATATGCCTGGAGGTGAAGTTACTGGATCAGACAGTAACTAATGATTTGGGGAAAAAAAAAAAAAGTCTGGCAAGTTCACAAAGGGCCTGTACTATTTTATTGTACATTCCCACCAGCGGCCTCTGAGGGTTCCAAGTTCTACACACTGTAATTATTTTATAATAGCACTTTTTCTAGTAGTTAGTATTAAAGGCATTACACATTTAATGAATATATTCCAGTTGATTGATAGGCAAAAGAGGTGATCTAGATTTTTGGTTCTTGGATTGGAATATTAGTACCTAGGCGTCCTATAAAAAAAGATTCATAGGGTATCAACAAACTAGTATCTTTAACCTCCTGGTTTTTGAGTGTTAGACATATTTTTGAACATCATCTGTTTTCTTTGAAATGTAATCTCATCAACTTTTTGTGCACTGATTCATGTTAGTTGGTTTAGTAAGGGCCCAGGTATTGCAGTGACGGGGATGAAATGCTTTTGATACTGGGATGGGAGGACCTAGGTGAGATTTGTGATTGGTATTGCCCTTTAAGCAACCATGTTTAACTTTCTTTTTCTTTAGGAAAACCAGCCATAGCTCATAGGGATTTGAAATCAAAGAATATCTTGGTAAAGAAGAATGGAACTTGCTGTATTGCAGACTTAGGATTGGCAGTAAGGCATGATTCGGCCACGGATACAATTGACATTGCTCCAAACCATAGAGTGGGAACAAAAAGGTATACTTATCACAGAGTGAACACAGTTATTTTTATGTTCTGAAGTTGACTTCTTTTCCTTCTCATTTCTAGATACATAACTTTTCTGAAACTCAACCTTGTTCTTTATTAGACTGCTCACAGGTGGAAGATCTCATGGTCTTGCCTGCTCTGAAATCATGGTTAGCTAACTTACAAAGGTTACTGCTGATGAAAGGTAGCCTTTCCAGAAAATACTACTATTAGTTATGTTATCATAAGAGTAGTTAATATTAATGGGGTACCTACTGTGTACCAGTCATTTTAATTCGTCTCTTATGTATATTACATCATTTAATGTTCTCTTCAAATGTTGTGATGTAGTTAGCCCAACTGTTTTTATATTTTTATTTCCTGAAAACATAGCTTTCTCTCTTCAAACTTTCACATGTGCTATATCCTAGAGCAGCAGTCCCCACCCTTTTGGGCACCCGGGACTCATTATTTTAAAGGTAATTTTCCCAAGGACCAGGGGTGGGGAAGATTCAAGCACGTTACATTCATTGTGCACTTCATTTTTAATCTAACGCTGCCACTGCTCTGACAGGGGGTGCCACAGATTGTGGGCCTGACTTCTGTCCTAGAGCATACTTTCCCCTCCTGTTTCTTTAACTTGTACTCAGTCTTCCTTTCTCAGAGGAATCTTTTTCTGGACTGTTAGATGTCCTTGTTAGGCACCCACATTGCATGCTAAATCTGGACCACTTAGCACATTATAACTGTTCACTTATCTGTATATTCCATTGGATCGTAAGCTGCTTTGAGAGAAGCCTTGTATTCCCAGCATCTATCATGGTGCCTAGAAGATAGTAGGTCCTCAATAAGTATTTGTTGAATCTATGAGTACTCCCCTGGTAGCTCAGTCAGTAAACAATCTGCCTACTATGTGGGAGACCCAGGTTCTGTTCTTGGGTCAGGAAGATCCTCTGGAGAAGGGAATGGCAACCCACTCCAGAATTCTTGCCTGGAAAATCCCATGGACAGAGGAGCCTGGTGGGCTACAGTCCATGGAATCCCAGAGAGTCGGACATGACTGTGTGACTAACACACACACATGAGTACTCAAAGAACCTAAGTAGGTAAGTATCACTGCCCTCAATTCACAGATGAGGAAACCACCTTGTGAAGGTTAATGTGGCCAACCTCCTGGATGGTAAGCTGAAGAGCTGAGATTTGAACCTGGGCCTTTCTGACCCAAAAGGCTTTGCTTTGTGTATCACAGCATTTTGCCACCACATACCGTCAAAGTGCTATGCTGGACTTGAATAGAGCTGAGCTTTATTGTATCTCAGCTGTATTTTTGGATTCAATGGGGACTCTCAGATCTTTTGACTCAGGGTTCCAGGCAGTGGTTGCTGTAGGTCTTTGTGAGTCCTAATCTGTAACCTTAGTAGGATTTTTGAAACCTCAGAACTGTGCAATATGGTATCATTAAGGACTGGCATTCATTTTTATCTATTATTTTGTTCCCTGGAGTATGTCCTTGCCTTTCCTTTTATTCTGTTTTAGTGAGAAGACTTCTAGACTGAAATACATAGTCCCTGCATAGTACACAGCAAAGTAGGTGGTGTATAGTAGGACGCCTAGGATGTGGGTCATTGGAAACAAAGATCATAAGGCAAATAGCATAAAATTGCTATTTCAGCTTTTCATGGGATTTGGAGTAAACCAGTGGAGATATTTTTCTTGAGTCTAATATGATCTCAGTTATGCGTGGAAGCTCAGGCTTCAGAAATCAGACCTGGGGGGCACGGGGGTGGGATGTATAGAAACAGTCTGAAGGGGTTAGGGTCTGATGTGATCGCATCTGAGGGTGTACACAGAGAAAGCCTGGGCTGCCTTAGAATCCAGGCGCCATCATGTGGGCCATGTGTGAGGGGCGTTTTCCCCTGCATTAGCTTTCAGGCAGCAGGACACCACCTCCAGGAACAATCATGAGCTGCCACCATTGCCAAGAACACCAGGACCATTATCTGCATGCCCTCTATCAAAAGGATAATTACCAGTACATGCTGAGGGGAGAGGTGACAGGCATCCATACTAAAACAGCCCTTGCACCAAAAATACTAAACCCACACAAGGTACAAAGGGGGGCTCCCACCTATAAATAGTCCTCAGAGACCATCGTAGATAATTGTTTCTCCTAAATTCACAAGATGATGCTGTGAAAGTGCTGCACTCAATATGCCAGCAAATTTGGAAAACTCAGCAGTGGCCATAGGACTGGAAAAGGTCAGTTTTCATTCCAATCCCAAAGAAAGGCAATGCCAAAGAACATTCAAACTACTGCAAAATTGCATTCATCTCACATGCTAGTAAAGTAATGCTCAAAATTCTCCAAGCCAGGCCTCAACAGTATGTGAACCATGAACTTCCTGATGTTCAAGCTGGATTTAGAAAAGACAGAGGAACCAGAGATCAAATTGCCAACATCCATTGGGTCACTGAAAAAGCTAGAGAGTTCCAGAAAAACATCTACTTCTGCTTTATTGACTACACCAAAACCTTTGACTGTGTGGATCATAACAAACTGTGGAAAATCTTCAAGAGATGGGAATACCAGACCACCTGACCTGCCTCTTGAGAAATCTGTATGCAGGTCAAGAAACAACAGTTAGAACTGGACATGGAACAACAGACTGGTTCCACATCAGGAAAGGAGTACGTCAAGGCTGTATATTGCCACCCTGCTTTCATGCAGAGTACATCATGCGAAATGCCAGGCTGGATGAAGCACAAGCTGGAATCAAGATTGCTGGGAGAAATATCAATAACCTCAGATATGCAGATGACACCAACCTTATGGCAGAAAGTGAAGAAGAACTAAAGAGCCTCTTGATGAAAGTGCAAGAGGACAGTGAAAGAGCTGGCTAAAACTCAACATTCAGAAAACTAAGATCATGGCATCTGGTCCCATCACTTCATGGCAAATAGATGGGGAAACAGTGGAAACAGAGATTTTTTTTCTGGGCTCCAAAATCACTGCAGATGGTGACTGCAGCCATGAAATTAAAAGATGCTTACTCCCAGGAAGGAAAGCTATGACCAACCTAGACAGCATATTAAAAAGCAGAGACATTACTTTGTCAACAAAGGTCCATCTAGTCAAGGCTATGGTTTTTCCAGTAATCACATATGAATGTGAGAGTTGGACTATAAAGAAAGCTGAGCACCGAAGAATTGATGCTTTGGAACTGTGGTGTTGGAGAAGACTCTTGAGAGTCCCTTGGACTGCAAGGAGGTCCAACCTGTCCATCCTAAAGGAAATCAGTCCTGAGGAAGGACTGATGCTGAAGCTGAAACTCCAATACTTTATCCACCTGATGGGAAGAACTGACTCACTAGAAAAGACCTTGATGCTGGGAAAGATTGAAGGTGGGAGGAGAGGGGGCAACAGAAGATGAGATGGTTGGATGGCATCACCAACTCAATGGACATGAATTTGATTAAGCTCAAGGAGTTGGTGATGGACAGGGAAGCCTGGCATGCTGCAGTCCATGGGGTTGCAAAGAGTCAGACATGATGAGCAACTGAATTGAAACTCACAGAGGAGAAATTTAAGTAAAATGAAGAAGCAGAGGAACCACTCCCAGTTGAAAGACCAAGAGAATTCCCTTGAAAGAGCAATGAAACAGACCTCTTCAGTGTAGTAGGCACTGATTTCAAAAAGAAGACTGAAAATACTGAAGGAATTAAAAAAGGCTATCAACAGAAATACAGAGTACTGTAAAAAAGGAATTCGAAACTATAAACAGGAACCAAGAAAACTCACTTGCCAAGACAAAAACTGAAGTAAAGGCAATGAATAGCAGAATAAATAAGTGACCTGGAAGACAGAAGATGAAAACTGCCCAATTAGGACAGCAGACAGAAGGCCAAACGAAAAAAAGGGACCTATGGGGTAAGATAAAGTATGCCAATCTATGCGTAATAGGAATTCCAGAAGGAGAAGAGACAGAAAAAGAGGTTGAAAATGAATTTGAAGAAATTATGACCGAAACCTTCCCATACCTAAAGAACGAAATGCATATTCAGGTACAGGAAGCACTGAGGGTCCCAGAGAAGGTAAACTCAAACAGGCCTACACCAAGACACGTTATCCGTAGCAGAAATTAAAGAGGAAAATTCCAAAGGAAGCAAGACAAAAAGTTAATTATAAGGGATTCCGCCATCAGTTGTTCCTACTACAGAAATGTTGCAGGTTAGAAGGAAGTGCCAAGATAGATTCAAAGTCCTAAAAGGGAAAAATCTGCAACCTCCGATCCTCTACCCAGCAAGGTGATTGTTTAGAAAGAGATGAATTTCTCAGAAAACTGAAAGTATACAGCAATACTAAACCTGTCCTAAAGGAAATACTGAAAAGTCTTCTCTAAATAGAAAAGGAGTAATACTCTATAGGGGAATAAAAAGGGGAGGAAAAAAATCACAATTGGAAAGCAAATTACTGAAATAAGCCTGTACACAGATTAAAAAAAATTTTTTTTTCTGTGAAAGTGATAACCACAATGAACAGCAAAAGAACACGAAGATATAAAAGTGGACATCTAAATCATAAAATATGGGGGAGGAAAGTAAGAAGATGTAGGGTTTTTTTTCCTTTGATTTCCTAGATATGTTTGAGCCTGTATGCCTACCTATCTAAGGCAAGGAGATATAGGATGGGATTAATGTATTTGAAAAATAGAGTAACCACCAATGAAAAACATACAATAGATTCACAGAAACCAAGAAGAAAATAAGTATGACACAAAAGAAAATCAAACCACTAAAGGAAAACAAAGAAAGGGACAAAGAAGAAATATAAAATCAATGGGAAAACAAAGTTAAAATGGAAATAAATATGTATATATCAAGTTACTTTAAATGTCAGTGGACTAAATACTCCAGTCAAAAGACAGAGGGGCAAACATTTGCACAGTAAAGGAAACCATAAACAAAACCAAAAAGACAACCATCGAATGACAGAAAATATTTGTAAATGAGGTGACCAACAAGGGATTAGTCTCCCAAATTTACAAACAGCTCATGTGGCTCAATATTAAAGAAAAACAACAACCCAATCAAAAAATGGGCAGAAGATCTAAGACATTTCCTCAAAGAAGACATACAGATGGCCAAAAAAGCGCATGAAAAGGTCCTCAACATCACTAATTAGAGAAGCCCAAATCAAAATTACAAAGATGTATCACCTCAGACCTGTCAGGATGGCCATTATCATCATCATCATAAAAAAAAATCTACAAACAATAAATGCTAGAGAGGGTGTGGAGAAAAGGGAACTCTCCTACACAGTTAGTGGAAATGAAAACTGGTAGAGTCACTTTGAAGAAAAGGATGGAGGTTCTTTAAAAAACTAAAAGTGAAACTATCATATGATCTAGCAATCCCACTCTTAGGCATATATCTGGAAAAAACTATAATTTGAAAAGATACATGCCCCCCAGTGTTCACTGCAACACTATTTACAATAGACAAAAGACAGTCTAATGTCCAGATGAATGGATAAGGAAGATATGGTATGTACACACACACACACATATACATATATATACACACACAGTGTTACCCATTAAAAAAGAAAACGCCATTTGTGGCAACACTGGTGGACCTAGAGATTATACTAAGTAAAAGTAAATCAGAAAGAGCATATCGCTTACATGTGCAATCTAAAAAAATGACACAAATGAACTTATTTATTTATGAAACAGATTCACAGGCTTAGAAAACAAACTTACGGTTACTAAAGGGGAAAGGTAGAAAGGAGTGATAAAGTATGGGTTTGCGATTAACATACACACAATGGGCTTCCTTGGTAGCTCAGCTGGTAAAGAATCTCCCTACAATGCAGGAGACCCTGGTTCAATTCCTGGATCAGGAAGATCCCCTGGAGAAGGACAGGCTACCTACTCCAGCATTCTTGGGCTTCCCTGGTGGCTCAGACGGTAAATCTGCCTGCAATGCAGGAGACCTGGGTTTGATCCCTGGGGTGGGTAGATCCCCTGGAGGAGGGCATGGCAACCCACTCCAGTATTCTTGCCTGGAGAATCCCCATGGACAGAGGAGCCTGGTGGGCTACAGTCCGTGGTGTCACAGAGTCAGACACACAGCACAGCACATACACACAATACTATATATAAAACAGATACTCAATAAGAACCTACTATATAGTATAGGGAACTAACTCAACTCAGTACTTTTTGATAACCTATGTGGGAAAACATATATATATATGTGTGTGTGTGTGTGTAAATGAATCACTTTGCTGTACACCTGAAACTAACACATAAATCAGCTATCCCCAAATATAAGAAATGAGAATAAACATAAACTCTCAGAGTAGATGTCTCAATATTCTGTGGTAAACCTTAATGGAAAAGAATGTATAACTGAATTACTTTGCTGTACAATAGAAATTAACATTGTGTATCAACAATCAGATCAGTCGTTCAGTCGTGTCCGACTCTTTGTGACCCCATGAATCACAGCACGCCAGGCCTCCCTGTCCATCACCAACTCCCGGAGTTCACTCAGACTCACATCCATCGAGTCAGTGATGCCATCCAGCCATCTCATCCTCTGTCATCCCCTTCTCCTCCTGCCCCCAATCCCTCCCAGCATCAGAGTCTTTCCCAATGAGTCAACTCTTCACATGAGGTGGCCAAAGTACTGGAGTTTCAGCTTTAGCATCTGTCT
>NW_011494815.1:1426454-1446572 GCF_000754665.1 Bison bison bison | reverse complement strand
AAAGCATCAATTCTCTGGCGCTCAGCCTTCTTCACAGTCCAACTCTCACATCCATACATGACCACAGGAAAAACCATAACCTTGACTAGACGAACCTTTGTTGGCGAAGTAATGTCTCTGCTTTTGAATATGCTATCTAGGTTGGTCATAACTTTCCTTCCAAGGAGTAAGTGTCTTTTATTTCATGGCTGCAGTCACCATCTCAATACAATAAATTTTTTAAAATAGAAAAATAAAGACAGGGTGGCAGATGTATTGTTTTAATCCAGAGCCTACAACATGCTGCCTCTAAGACCCACATTAAGGCAGAGGACACACAGAGATCAAAAGTGATGGGATGGAAAAATATTTCACGTAAACTGAAATGAGAACAAAGTGTGGAATCACTCAAGTCAGACAACACAGACTTTGAAACAAATACCATAAAGAAAGATAGATAAGGACACTGTATTGAAAAAAGGATCAGTTTAGGAAGAGGATCTTATACTCATCAGCATATACACACCTAATGTAGGAGTATCTAAATACATAAAACAAATAGCCACAAACATAAAGGGAGAAATTGATGGGGAAATCAGAGTAGGAGATTTGAACACCCCACTCAAGTCAATGGATAAATTTTCTAGACAGAAAACCAGTAAAGCAAGAGATCCTAAACAACACAATAGAATTACGGTAAGTTGATATTTTCTGGACATTAAAAAACAAAACACATGCTTTTCAACTGCACCTGAACATTCTCTAGAATTGATTATCTTCTCAGGCATAAAACAAGCCTCAACACATTTAAGAGTGCAGAAGTTATTTCACACATTTTTCCTGACCATAACAGCATTAAACTAGAAATCAACCACAGAAAAAGAAATGAGGGGAGAAAATAAGTTACACAGAGACTCAACAACAGACTGCCAATACTAAAAAACCAGTGGGTAAAGATGAAATCAAAGAGGAAATTTAAAAATACCTTGAGACAAATGACAGTAAAAACAACCATACAACACCTATGGAATGGGACTTCCCTGGTGATTCAGTGGCTAAGACTCCAAGCACCCAATGCAGGAAGCCCAGGTTCAATCTGTGAACTAGACCCTGTATGCAGCAGCTGAGAGCTGGCACAGATATTTTCAAAAAAGAAACCTATGGGACGCAGCAAAAGCAATTCCTAGAGGGAAGTTCACAGCAATACAGACCTTACTCAAAAAACATGAAACATATCAAATAAACAGCCTAGCCTACCACTTAATTATAGAACAAAACCTAAAGTCAGCAGAAGGAAGGGAAAAAATAAAGATCAGAGAGGAAATAGAGATTTTTGAAAAAAAAAAAAAAATTACAACTGAGACCTGGTTCTTTGAAAGGGTAAACAAAATGCACAAATCTTTGGCCAGGCTCACCAAGAAGAAATGAGAGAACCCAAATACATGAAAAAGGAGACATAACAACTGACACTGCAGAAATACCAAAAAACCATAAAAGAATACTATGAGCAATTATATGACAACAAATTTGACAACGCAGAAGGGGACAACAGAGGATGAGATGGTTGGATGGCATCACCAACTCCATGGACATGAGTTTGAGTAAACTCCAGGAGTTGGGTGACAGACAGGGAGGCTTGGCATTGGCATGCTGCAGTCCATGGGGTTGCAAAGAATCAGACACAACTGAGTGACTAAACTGAAGAAATGTACAAGTTTCTAGAACTATACAGTCCACCAAAAAATTTAATCAAGGAAAAACACATAATTTGACCAGACTGATTACTAGAGGTGAAATACAATCTGTAATTTAAAAAACTTACAACAAACTAAAGTCCAGGACCAGATGGCTTCATGGGTGAGTTCCACGAGACATAGAAAATAATTTATATCAATGCTTCCAAAAAACTGAAGAGGTGGGAACACTGCCAAAGGCATTTTATAATGCCACCATCACCCTGATTTCCAAAACTAGACGAAGAACCACCAAAACAGATACATACAGGCCAATATATCTGATGAATATAGATGCAAAAATTCTTAACAAAATAGCAAACTGAATCCAGCAGCACACAAAAAAATGTCATACACCACAACCAAGTGGGATTCATTGCAAGTTCACAAGGGTGATTCAACATATACAAATCAATGTGATACACCTCATAAACCAGACAAAAAACACACGATCATCTCAATTGATGCAGAAAAAGCATTTGACAAAATTCAACATCCATTCATTGCAAAAACGCTTTACCAAAAAAGTGGGTATTGAGGGAACATAACATAATAAAAGCTGTTTATGACAAATCCACAGCCAGTATAATACTCAAAGGTGAAAAGCTGAAAGCCCTACTGCTAAAATCTAGAACAAGACAAAGACGCCCACTGTCACCTCTTCTAGTAAACACTGTAGTACTGGAAGTTGTGGCCACAGCAGTCAGATCAGAAAAAGATATTAAAGGTATCCAAATTGGAAGGAAAAATTTAAATTGTCATTATATGCAGATGACATGATTCTGTGTACATATATATATACAGAAAACCCTAAAGACTTCACACAGAAATTACTAGAGGTGATAAATTAATTCAGCAAGGTAGCAGGATACAAAGGAAACAAGACTCAAAGAAATGGAATGATATCCCATGTCTTGGATTGGAAGAATTAATATTGTTAAAATGGCCATATTGCCCAAAGCAATCTACAGATTTAATGTGATCCCTATCAAATTACCCATGACATTTGTCACAGAACTAGAACAAATAACCCTAAAGTTTATATGGAATCATAAAAGACCCAGAATTGCCAAAGCCATCCTGGAGAAAAAGAACAAAACAGGAACCATAACCCTCCCAGACTTCAAACAATACTACAAAGATACAGTAATCAAAACAGCATGGTACTGGCACAGAAACATTCATACGGATCAATGAAACAGAATAGAGAGCCCAGAGATAAACCCATACCCCTAAGGCCTCTTTGACAAAGGAGGCAAGAATATACAATGGGAAAAAGTCTGTTCAGAAAGTGGTGGTAGCGAAGTTGGACAGCCACGTGGAAATTGATGAGGTTAGAACATACCCTCTCACCATACATAAAAATAAACTCAAAATGGCCTAAAGACTTAAACATAAGACATGACATCAAAAACTCCTTCAAGAGAGCATAGGCAAAACGTTCTGACATAAATCATACCAGTGTTTTCTTAAGTCAGTCTCCCAAGGCAGTAGAAGTAAAGAAACAAATGGGACCTAATCAAACTTACAAGCTTTCAGCACAGCAAAGGAAACCATTAAAAAAAAGGAAAAGACAACCTACAGAATCAGAAAAAGCATTTGCAAATGATGCAACTGATAAGGGCTTAATAATTTCCAAAATATGTAAATACCTCATAGAACTCAACAACAACAAAAAAACCAAGCAACTTAATCAAAAAATGGACAAGAGACCTAAAATGGCATTTCTCCAAAGAAGAAATACAAATGGCCAATATGCACATGAAAAAATGTTCAGTATCACTAATTATTAGAGAAATGCAAATAAAAACTGCAGTGAGGTACTGCAGTGAGTGGCCGGTTAGAATGGCCATCATTAAAAACTGTACAAATAACAAATGCTAGAGAGAATATGGAGAAAAGGGAACTCTTACACTGTTGGTGTAAATGTAAGTTGGTACAACCACTACAGAAAACAGTGGAAAAAGAGAAAAATAGAATCACCATATGGTCCAGCAGTCCCACTTCTGGCTATATATCCAGAAAAAACTAATCCAAAATGATACATGTACCATATTCATAGCAGCATTATTTCACAATAACCAAGACATGGAAACAACCTAAATGTCCATTGACAGATGAGCTGATAAAATGTGGTGCATATATCCAATGGAATACAACTCAGCCATAAAAAAGAATGAAATAGTGCCATTTGCTGCAGCATGGATGCAACGAGAGATTATCATAATAAGTGAAGTCAGTCAGAAAGAGACAAATATGATATTAATGTGTGGAATCTAAAATATGACACAAATGATCCTATCTGCAAAATGGATTGAGGGACATAAATAACAGACTTGTGGTTGCTGGAGCGGAGGGTGTTGGGAGAGGGATGGGGTGGGAAGCTGGAGTTAGCAGATGTTAAGCTATTTTATATATAGAATGGATAAACAACAACATCCTACTGTACAGGACAGAGAACTATATTCAGTATCTAAATAATAATGGAAAATAATATTTTAAAAAATGTATATATACATATAACTCACTTTGCTGTATAGCAGAAATTAGCAATATTATAATTCAACTATACTTCAATAAATTTTTTTTTTTTTTTAATTTAAAAAGCAGCAGAACCATAGTGAAAGGAGGAAAGGTCAAAGTTAATATTGCTCCCCACCCCCCTGACCTCCCGCCCAGGAGTAAAAGAAAGATGATGAAACAGTTTAAAAAGTAATGTTACTATTGCATAAAATGAAGTGCTGACTTCTTTTTTAGGTACATGGCCCCTGAAGTTCTAGATGATTCCATAAATATGAAACACTTTGAATCCTTCAAACGTGCTGACATCTATGCAATGGGACTAGTATTCTGGGAAGTAGCTCGACGATGTTCCATTGGTGGTAAATTTCTCTCCCTTCCCCCAATATATTGTCACAAACAAAAGTTGTTTAAGAATTGTCTTTTTTATTGAATGAAATTGTTTACCCAGTGATCAATGAGAGTGCCAGAGAGATGACACAACATGCTTTATCCTTGTGCATGGCTTTATCCTAATACACAGCTTTATTCCAGTGTGGTCTTTTTCTAGTTCCACTTGAATTTTGGGAAGCAATAGAAACCAACCCCTTGTTATCTTGCAGTATAGATATTTAGAATGAATGACTGCTTGTGAGGCCACCCAGGAAGCTATTTTTAGCATGTACCAGAGTCAAACTGATTTTACCCCGAGATTGTAGCGATTTTCTCCATCTTGAGAGTGGAAATTACATATGCAAAATGCAGATAGACTGTCACTGCATTACTTTTTAAAGTACATTTGTGTTAGATTGAGAACTTTCAATGTTTACTTGAGAAACAGTCTTATCCTTGAGAACCCAGGCTCACCTGAGACTAGGGCCTCAGGTTTCTGAGGCAGTGAGGGGTGGAGTAGCAAATAGGACAGGTTATTAACAGACACAAGTAGAGGAAGGGACTTGCACCTCAGGCTTGCCATGTAGGATTCACACCTTAGTGAGAGTGTACTTCCCTTTACCAGGTGAGGCTGTGCACTTGCAGAATAAAGGCTTTCATTTCTCGAACATTGGGGCTCTAAGAGAAAATGTCTATCTGGTCATCACAACTCATAGTTAACCATTATTAAAATAGCCTTTGCTGATTATATTGCAGAATTTAGTTTCAAAGTGTGGGCTCAGTACTGACTCAAGGAGGTGGGTTGTTGATGCAGACATGGATAAGAGAGAGCAGGCTGTTCCACTTACCTGTTTTAGTAATGGGACACTGTAACAGGATTTCCAGCTGTTCCTTTTCTGTCTGGTCAAAGATTGTTCTGACATTATCTGAATAAACCTTTCAAAATAGGTTTTTTTTAAATTCTTTACCAATGTAGGAATACATGAAGATTACCAGCTGCCTTATTATGATCTTGTACCTTCCGATCCATCAGTTGAAGAAATGAGAAAAGTTGTTTGTGAACAGAAGTTAAGGCCAAATATTCCAAACAGATGGCAGAGCTGTGAAGTGAGTATTTATTTTGGATATTATACAGTTTTCTAAACTGCTTCCGGTTAGTATGTGGAAATTTGCTACTTTTCTTTAAGGAAAACAGAAGTAAGAATTCCCATTCCTTTATTTTTCATAGCTAATTAAATCAATGAGTAAAAACAGAATAATTTGATTTTTATGTTCAATTTCAAGTACATTGCAAAGGCGATGGAACATTTTTAGTGGCCATCAGTTTATTAGAACAGTGTTTAGATCTGCCAGTGAAACAAGGCTCCTGCATTTTAAATTAAAGCTTCCTGGCTTTCCCTGGTGGCTCAGTGGTGAAGAATCCGCCTGTCATTGCAGTTAACACAGGTTCAATCCCTCATCTGGGAAGACCCCCACAGGCCACAGAGCAACTAAACCCATGCACCACAACTTATTGAGCTCTAGAGCCCGGGAGCTGAAGCTTACTGAAGCCCACATGCCCCAAGAGCCTGTGGCTCTGCAACGAGAGAAGCCACCACAACGCGAAGTCCAAGTACCACAACTAGCGAGTAGCTTCTGCTCGCCACAAGTAGAGAAAAGCCAAGCACAGCAGTGAAGACCAAGCACAGCCAAAAAATAAATAATTTTTTTTTTTTAAAGCTACCTTTCAACCAGGGCTGCCCAGAACAGTGGGCTGTGTGCTGGCTGGAATCAGGAGGCCTATATTGTAGATCCTGGCTACCATATATTTCAGAGGCTGACTTCTCCAAAGCACTTCAGTTCTTGGGACCTTAATATGCCTTTTTGTAAAATAAGGGATTTGGATGATTGTGAAGATGGTTCAGATGATTTTATATTTTATTCATTTCACTGCTCATTTGACTATTCATCAGGAATTTGTGGAAACTGCTTTTCAGCAGTATCTGAGCTTTTCAACCCCAGCTCTTTACAGAAAGTTTTAGAAATATTTTTGTAGTTATACTTTTAAAGAATTTATAAGAAAAATGTTATTTAATTTATCCTTAATTGCTAACTTTTACTAACAGAAGTAGAAGGTATTAAGAATACATAGAAAAACTACAGAAAAGGTCTTAATGACCCAGATAACCAGGATGGTGTGATCACTCACCTAGAGCTAGACATCCTGATGTGTGAAGTCAAGCGGACCTTAGGAAGCACTACTACAAACAAAGCTAGTAGAGGTGATGGAATTCCAGCTATTTCAAATCCTAAAAGATGATGGATGTTGTTAAAGTGCTGCACTCAGTATGCCAGCAAATTTAGAAAACTCAGCAGTGGCCACAGGACTGGAAAAGATCAGTTTTCATTCCAGTCCCAAAGAAGGGCAATGCCAAAGAATATTCAAACTACCACACAGTTGCACTCTTTTCACATACTAGTAAGATAATGCTCTAAATCCTTCAAGCTAGGCTCAACAGTACGTGAAACGAAAACTTCCAGATGTACAAGTTGGATATAGAAAAGGCAGAGGAACCAGAGATCAAACTGCCAACATCTGTTGGATCATAGAAAAAGCGAGGGAATTCCAAAAAAAACACTTCTGCTTCATTGACTACAGTAAAGCCTTTGACTATGTGGATCACAACAAACTGGAACATTCTGAAAGAGATAGGAATACCAGACCACCTTACCTGCCTCCTGAGAAACCTGTATGCAGTCAAGAAACAACACTTAGAACCAGACATGGAAACAGCAAACTGGTTTAAAATTGGGAAAGGAGTATTGTCAAGATTGTATACTGTCACCTTGCTTATTTAGCTTATATGCAGAGTACATCACGCAAAATGCTGGGCTGGATGAACCTCAAGCTCGAATCAAGATTGCCAGGAGAAATATCAATAACCTCATATGCAGATGACATCACCCTAATGACAGAAAGTGAAGAGGAACTAAAGAGCCTATTGATGAAGCTTAAAGAGGAGAGTGAAAAAGCTGGCTTAAAACTCAACATACAGAAAACTAAGATCATGCATCCAGTATCATCACTTCATGGCAAATAGGTGGGGAAACAATGGAACAGTGAAAGACAATTTTCTTGGGCTCAAAAATCACTGTGAACGTTGACTGCAGTCATGAAATTAAAACAGATGCTTGCTCCTTGGAAGAAAACCTATGACAAACCTAGACAACATATTAAAAACAGAGATATCACTTTGCCAACAGAGGTCTGTATAGTCAAAATTATGGTTTTTCCAGTAGTCATGTATGGATGTGAGAGTTGGACCACAGAAGCCTGAGTGCTAAGAATTTATAGTTTCGAACTGTGGTGCTGAAGAAGACTCTTCAGAGTCCCTTGAAGAACAAGGAGATCAAACCAAGTCAATCCTAAAGGAAATCAACCCTGAATTTTCATTGGAAGGGCTGGTTCTGAAGCTGAAGCCCCAATACTTTGGCCACCTGATGTGAAGAGCTGACTCACTGGAAAAGACCCTGATACTGGGAAAGATTGAGGGCAGGAGGAGAAGCAGGTGACAGAGGATGAGATGGTTGGATGGCATCAGTGACTCAATATACATCAATGTGAGCCAACTCTGGGAGATAGTGAAGGACAGGGAAGCTTGGCGTGCTGCATTCCATGGAGTCAGAAAAAGTCAGGCACAACTGCGTTAACAACCACTATTATTATGATACTATTATAATATTGGTAAAGCAAAGCATTTCCCTTTAGAGTTGATGTTTGGTAGTTTAGGAAGAATAAAACGCTGTTCACTTAAGTAGTTTATCTTACATCTTAAGAGTCGGACACGACTGAAGTGACTTAGCAGCAGCAGACTTCATTAGATACCTGTGAGATCAAGAGAGTTCCTTGGCTATCTCTAATGAAATCAAGTATGCAGGCCCAGACAAAATTTATTTTGTGTGCTCACAGAACCTGCATGTTTAACAAATGAAATTGGGCTAGATTTTGTCTTTGAAAAATTTCATCTTGATACTACAAACTGGAATTATTCATGCACTCATTCAATAAGCAAATTAGAGCAAATAAATATTAAACAGATGGCTAATTAAGCACGAAGGAAAGTTAGTAGTTAACGTTAAAAACATACATGCAAGTTGAAATTACTGTCACAGCATGTTGAATGAATGCCATCAGTGTCATTTAGCTAGTTTTGTATCACTAACTTAATCTTTCACTTTTCTCGGGTTTTACAAACCTCCCATCAGTAGCTGAAACGCATCGAGAATTTGAAACTGATAGGATACCTACAGAAGTGTTTTTCAGAGCCCTCTGACCTTTTCCAATCTGGAAAGCTGGCTCAGGATATCCCTTACCTTTCACCTGTGATCTCTCTTGCCTCTTTTGTGGTGACTGCCTTTCTGAATCCCATGTCTTCATGTTTCTTGGTTTGCTCATTATCCTCCTCTTCCAGCTCTTTGCTCAGATATTACCTTGTCAGTGAGTCATTACCTGTCAATCTATTTAAAATAACACTTTTTCCCCTGGCATATTTTATCTCGTTCCCTAAATGATGTTTCTCCTTAGCACTTACCACTGACAGTCCATGCATTTTCCTTATTTATTATTCGCTTTAGCCCTCTACAATGTAAGCTTTATGAGAGCAGAGATGTTGTCTATTATTTCGCTGCTGTGTCTGTTAGTGTATCCTACTAGATACATGTAGGATGGTATCTGGATTATGGCACTCAGTTTGCTGGATGATTTTATGCATGTCCTGAACCCTTGGTCATTTTTACCTGAAAACAAGTGTTCATTTCTAGGAAATTTTCCTCACGTGTTCCCTTCCATTTTCTTCTGTTTTCTTCAACTCTGGTTATGAATGTAGACATCCTGAACAGGCATTCTGATTTTCTTGTGTTTTCCTTCCTATTACCCATCTCTTTGTTTTCTTTTCTCAACTTTCTGGGAATCTGCTTTTATCTTTTGGTTTTATTATTATTATTCAGGTTTATTTTGTAGTTCTATAAAACTTTCCCCAAACCAAACAAAACCCAAAAAAGTATTGATAAGTCCAGTATCAGTATTTTCTTTTATCTCTTTGAAGGTATTAATGATGGATTGTTGATATTGTCTTCTGTACACCTTTTGTTTTTTCCAAGGTGTTTTTTTCTGTTTGTGTCAGTTTCTGCATTTCATATTACTTTCCTGAAATGTTGATCAAGTTCATACTCTGTATAAAAGCAGCACTGAAAGCTGATGGGAAGCTTTGTGCACATGAATGGAGCTTATCGTCAACTTCAGTCTGAGGGTGAAGTAACTGGATTGCTTCCTTGGGGAACCACTGATGTCCCTCTCTTTAGGCTTTTCTTGGGCTGAAGACTCTTCTGGTCTCCTACCTGGAGGAGTATGTGAAGTCACTGGCCATGTTCTGGGGAGAAAGTTTATTGTCTTAGCGTTTAGTGTGTTGTCAGTGTGGAATTTTGCCCTTTCCCCAAGATGGGAATCTGTTCTGCTCTCTCAGATTGAAATCTCTTGTCCTCTGTTGGGCTGGGGTGGGATGGTCACCCAGCTGTGTGAAGTTGGGGCAGGGCAGGTATCTGGGTTTCTAGCTTCTTTGGCTGATTCTGTTTTTACCCTGAACTTCACCCCAGGGATACAGGATATAAGTTAATTCCTCAGTTTTGGGGGCCATTTCATGTGAGTCAGGTTCCCTCTTTGCTTTGCACAGCTCTATTTGAGGATTCAGCTTTCTCAGGCTGCTAAGTAAATCCTCCCTTGTCCATCTGCTTTCCAGCTGCTGGCACCAGTATCCTGCTGATGGGAATTTAGGTCGTCTTTACTCATTTGCTATTACAAATAATGCTGAAACAGAAATACTTGTATGTCGTTTAAAAAGAAAATTTACAGGTAAAGATTATTATCCAGGTCGTTGAAAAGTGGTGCATGCATTAATGATCTTTCTTTTCTTTTCTTGTAGGCCTTGAGAGTAATGGCTAAAATTATGAGAGAATGTTGGTATGCCAATGGAGCAGCTAGGCTTACAGCTTTGCGGATTAAGAAAACATTGTCACAACTCAGTCAGCAGGAAGGCATCAAAATGTAAATTCTGTGGCTTTGCCTGAACTCTACTTCTTCTTCAGATCTGCTCCTGGGTTTTAATTTGGGAGGTCAGTTGTTCTACCTCACTGAGAGGGAACAGAAGGATATTGCTTCCTTTTACGATGATGTAACAACGTGAACTAAAACATCCCAGGATTTCTTCAGACCCAGGAAACCGCCATGTGGGTTCCTTTCTGTGCACTATGAACGCTTCTTTCCCAGGACAGTTACAAAATGTTGTGTAGTCTACCTTTATTTTTTATTAACACAAAACTTGTTTTTTTAAACGATTGCTGGTCTTAACTTTAGGTAACTGCTGTGCTGAAGATCATCTTTAAGGGTAAAGGAGCTGGATGGCTGAGTTATATGAAACTTTTCTTATTTTTAAAGAAAGTGATTTCTCCTGGTTAGTACATTCTCAGAGGATTCTGAACCACTAAAGAGTTTCTTTGATTTAGACTTTGAATGTACTGTTCTATAATTTTCAGGATCTTAAAACTAACACTTATAAACTCTTGAGTCTAAAAATGACCTCATATAGTAGTGAGGAACATAATTTATGCAATTGTATTTTGTATATTATTGTTCTTTCACATATTCAGAACATCACATGCCTTCAAAATGGGATTGTACTATACCAGTAAGTGCCACTTCTGTGTCTTTCTAATGGAAATGAGTAGAATTGCTTAAAGTCTCTGTGTGTGTTAAATCTGTCATGTTTTAATTCAAAAGTTTATTTACCTGGATAACCCAGACTTATTCTGTTTTGTTTTCTGGAAGAGTTTTTCTGGTATGTTCTTTGGTTTTCCATTCTGAATATGCCTTTCTCCTGCCAAAATGTGCTTAAACCACTAGAGAAATGAAATGGCATTAATTGGTAAATTGTTATCATGGTCATAATTAAGTATTCTCATCAAGTTTTTGCATTTTAATTGTATTGTCTAAGTACACTTTAAAAAATTCAAGTGGCACTCTTGATGCTTATAGTACTTTAATAACTTAAAATCTGTAGCATACAGACGAATTTTTCTAAAAGGGAAAATTTGTCTAGCTGCTTGTGAAAAGTTGTGTGGCATTCTGTAAGCCATTTTTTTCTTTATCTGATCAAAGACAGTGTTATTTTTTTAAGAAATGAATTATGTTTAAAATTAGAATATGGTTAATGTTAAATAGGCTTTTTTCTAGGAAGGTAAAGGTAGTTGATAATTTGAATAGTAACAGGTGTGTGAGAGTCACATTGTTGTGTAGGAGTCACTGTTCTGTGGACTTTGTCTTTGTAGCTAAGGTTAGTCAGTGTGGTTTTGAGGTCGCAGTACACTTTGAGGAAGGCAGCTTTTAACTCAGTCTTTCCTTCTCTGTGCATATATCACAACTGCCTAATTTATATGGCTCTGGAGTGAATTTGGTGCACCCTCAATTTTTAGGAAACCGATAGCTAAGGAATATTCCAAGGATAGATTCTCCATTTACAGATGTTTATGGTGAAATTAAATGTTTAAAGTAAATCTGTCATGGCCTTCTCACATTCAGTTGAAAGTAGCTTATAATAACTGGTTTTACTTCCAGTGCTGAAAGTCTTTGCAGGATTTTTACAATTTTTCAAAGTCCTCTTTATCACTGTGATCTTAATCTGAGGGAGGAAAGTCTATCATAGCTGTGAGGCAAGACATACCTTATGGAGCTGTCAATTTCCTGATGAAAGGGTCAGAATAACCTTTACAGTATTTTGGTAAGAGATAGTGGCCATTTATGCTGACTGAGCTACATTCTAATGTCTTATTTCTTATACATAGAATAAATTTGAAAGACTATTTGGTCTTAAAGCCAAAGTAATTTTAGAATGAATGACATACTTCATAGGAATTTAGTGTCAATTTCATGTGTTTAAAAACAACATGGGGAAAATATTGTTTAGAGGTTAATATTTTGAGTCCAAATTTGAGTTTTTTCTGTAGTTACCATGATTTCATCAAAGCAAATGAGTTTGAGAGGTTTGTTTTATAATTGTGTTATGTTTCCTGTTTAATAATCTCTAGCTCTATGATCAGGTACTTTTACTTTTTTTTTTTGGCCATTTACAAGCCTACCAGATCTGCTTTATGAAATCCAGGGGACCAATGCATATAATCACTAAAACTATTTTTATATAATTTTAAGAACATACCAAAAGTTCTTGTCTGATTTAAAGTTGTAATACATGATTTCTCAGTTTCATATAAGGTAATCAACTTTTGCTGAAGATATTCTTTATTAAGTCAAAAAATGAGTTACAGTTTTACTGTTCAGCCTAAATGGATGAAATCTACTTTTGATGAATCAGGGAACTTTTTAAAAGTTGGAATTTAGTTCTAAATTGGGTTTACATGTTACTCTAGCTGATTCCATTTTTTTTTTTCCGACTAACGATGGTTTGACAAACTCCAATTGGCTAGTACTGAAAATGAAAGTAACTGAAAATATTTATGGATCATGATTGCTGTGGCTATTCCTGCAGAAAAATTTGACTGGAGAAATATATTTAAAAACACAAGCCTTTGTGTTTATACTGTCTATCTTCAGATGCTCACTTTCCAAGGTTCAACTTGGCTAAAGTATACCTTCAGGCAGATTGTCTGTCAGTCAGTACCCCCAGAGGAACGGGGATGAGGGGTGCGTACGGCTTACTGGGGTGTAGATATCCCTGGTCTTTTCTTCACACCCTTAGCTTGCTCCCTCCCAAACTGCCTTCCTGCTGGTCCTGCCTCTGAGTGGGCTGGCAGCAAGGGTAGCTCTGGCAGTGGGAGTTGTGCCAGAAGCAATGGCCAGTTGTATCTTCCATAGGACAGGGTAAGGTCCAAAGAGCTGAGCCTGTAGTTATGCTGTAATGATAGTGCTCAGGAAGTGCCTTGAGTCAGGATACAGTGCCATGGTCATCAAGAACTCCAAATTTCTATTCTTAAAAAATTTCAGTGGTCACTTGGCCATTTTGCTGCTCATGCCTGAGTTACCTTTTTTCCCCCCTCTACCTTAAAGAACTGTCACATACAGAGTATTTTGTAAAACAAGATGGTGAAGTGCTAATTAAAACTCAAAACAACATGAGGATCCCATTAGACATGTCATATCAAGCATTTATTTTTACCCCTCCAATGAAAGACTGATTGTTAATAAATTATTTATTGACCATGGCAGTGTTCTGGCTCCAGATGGTGAGAGTCCAAATAATGGTTCTGTCACAGCTTGGCAGAAAAATGCCAGTTCAGATGTTTTTGAGACTCTAAAAAATAGCTCATGATGTGTCCTGCAGCATCTTGTGTCTGTTTTGGAATGCTGCGATTCCCATGGGCCCTCTCCAGAAATGCTGGACTTCTAGGACATTCTGAGGATTGTCAGTACATTTAAACCTTTAACCCTATTATGCAGTCTTATTTGTAACTGTAAACTTAAAAAAAAAAAAGTGGTTAACAACATTCAACCAGTTTCTTAAAGCTTAAAAAGAACTTCAGTGAATGTTTTTATTTTTAAACAAGATTTGTGAATTGAGTATCATGAACTGTGTTTTGATATCCCTTTTTCACATTGTGCCAATGGAATGGGGTGTTCGATATTTCTTTATATGTCAAGGAGATGCTTCAAAACGTCAATTGCTTTAAACTTAAATTACCTCTCAAGAGACCAAGGTACATTTACCTCATTGTATATATGATGTGTAATATTTGTCAGAGCATTCTCCGGGTTTGCAGTTTTATTTCTATAAAGTATGAGTATTATGTTGCTAAATTACTCAAATGGTACTGTATTGTTTATATTTGTACCCCAAATAACATCTATACTTTGTTTTCTGTATTTTATTGTATTTGTGCAGAATTCTTTTGGCTTTATCACTGTAATCTCTGCCCCTTTAAGATGTGTACAGAAAATGTCCATATAAATTTTCACTTACGTTGGATGATTTTGAGAAACCTGTAAAGAGGTGAGGAAAATGAAAACTGCAGTTCCCCATAAGTTTTTTAAAATTGTATACTGTATTTGTAGTAATATTCTGAATGAACTGTAAATAGGAGGTAGAAGAATAATGCTTATGTCAAGTCCTAACACTACAGTAGAAACATGGAAGCAATGCAAATAAATTACTTTTTTTCCCAAGTGCTAGTGGCATAATTTAAAATAAAGGGTGTATATTGGAGAGAGTCCTGCTATTATGACATGTAACTGATATAAATACAGACTAGAATCTTTGGATGACTGCTCGGTACAAGTTACAGTATTAGAACGTGTTTGAGACTTGCCCACCTGTCCAAAGGTGCATCTTTGTGTGTAGAAGCTTCTCTCCACATGCTTGTGGGTTGTTAATCTGTTGGTGGACACGAAGTGACATGTCTACACGTGAACTGCTTTGTCTCTGGCTCAACAATCTGCTAAGTTTGTGTTAAAGTTTTTCAATGATTTCCAAAGAAAATTTAAAGTATTTTCATCTTCTTTCCAAATTTTTCCTTCTTTTCCTAAATTAAGGATTGTGAGAAATAATTTGTAGAAATATTTGTTTTTGAGTTTTTTTGAAGTTAGTCTCCTGAGAGTGAGAACTTCACTGATAAGAGAACTGAGGAAGTAGAGAGGGGAGATGTCATCCCCAAGCCCGCAACATACTCTGGGTGAGGTTTTGTAGATTGGATTGTTCTTGCATTAAAGACTAGTCACCTCAATTCAGAGATCGGATTTAGCGATTTTATGTTTCTTCAGATTTTTCTTCATAATAAAGGCAGAAGTAGAGGTTTTTCTTGTAAATTAGAAGAAAGTGAGATTACTTTTAAAACATCATAGATTCAGAGAAAACAGAACTAGCTTTGTCTTTTCATCACCTCTTCAGCCCTTGGGGTTTTCTAATTTGGAGAAAGTGATATTACATAGATGACCCAATGGACAGATCTTGCAACTCTGTGCTTTATTTCATAATTGAGAAAACATTGGAGCTATTCTGAAAAGTGAGTAGAAAAATTTGATGTTATAAAAGCGAGGGCTCAGTCATGTATGACTTGTAAGGGTTAGAAAATATTCAGTTAAATAATATTAAATCATTGTGAAAAAGAAGGATTCTTAATGTGAGATGGAAAAAAAAACTTAAGATGACTATTTTCTTTCCTAATACAAAAGAAGAGAATTATAAGAAAGGGATATTGGCAACTTAAGTATTTCAAAGAAGAGAAAGGAAACAAAGGTTGTCAAGAATGATAGGATTTGGATACAACTAAACCAGCTCTCAAAAATAGAGGTGGAAAAAAAAAGCAGCACATGTGAAAAAATGAAATTAAGATCATTCCTTAATGCCATACACAAAAATAAGCTCAAAATGGATTAAAGACCTCAATGTTAGACCAGACACTATAAAACTCAGAGGAAAACACAGGCAGAACACACTATTACATAAGTCACAGCAACGTCTTCAATCCATCTCCCGGAATAACAGAAATAAAAACAAACAAATGGGACCTACTTAAACTCAAAAGCTTTTCCACAGCAAAGGAAACAATAAGCAAAATGAAAAGACTACCCACAGATTGGCAGAAAATATTTGTAAATGATGTTACTGATAAGGGATTAGTCTCTAAAATTTACAAACAGCTTATGACACTTAATAGCATCAAAACACACACCCACTCAAAAGGCAGAAGCCTTGCATAGACATGTCTCTCAAGAGGACATACTGGTGGACAGCAGGCACGTGAAAAGATGCTCAACACCGTTCCTTATCAGAGAAATGCAAATCAAAGCTACAATGAGAAATCACCTCACACCAGTCAGAATGGCTATCATCAAAAATCCACAAACAACAAATGCTGGAGAGGGTGTAGAGAGAAGAGAACCCTCCTGCCCTGTTAGTAGGAATGTAAACTGGTACACGAACTATGGAGAACAGTATGGAGGTTCCTTAAAAACTAAAAACAGCTACCATATGATCCTGCAATCCCACTCCTGGGCATATATCCAGAGAAAAACATGACCCCAAAAGATACATGCACCCCAATGTTCACTGCAGCACTGTTTACATCAGCCAAGACAGGGAAACCACCTAAACGTCCACCGGACATTCAGGCGTGGTGGCTCACTCCATGCACCTGGAGAATCCTACGGGCAGAGGAGTCTGGCAGGCAATGGTCCACAGGGTCACAAAGAGTCGGACACGACTGAAGTCACAGCACACACGCACACAATGTATATTACAATAATAGCACAAAGGAGTGGGCAGGAAATGGAGCTATATTGGAACAAATACTCTGCTTTTTATTGGAATTACACTAGCATTAATCTGAAGACTGTGGTTAACTAAAATACTGTAGTCCCTAGAACAACCACTAAAACACTCAAAATACAGTTTAAGAAATCTAAACAGCACACTAAAAATTTTTTAACACCGAAGAAGGCAGCAATAGAAAGATGGAGATGCAAAAACATATGAGACATTTGGAAGACAGTAAAATGGTAGCCATAAATCAAATCAAACCATACCAATAATTTCATTAAAAATGACTGGACTAAATGCTTGAACCAAAAGAAGAAATTGTTACAATGGATAAAAAAAGCAAGACTTAACTATATGGTGTCTACAAGAGAAACTTTGGATTCAAAGACAAATAGCACAAAAGTAACAGTATGAAAAATATAGCCCATGCCAATAGTAACCATAAGGCAGAGCCAGAATGGATATATTGATATCAGACAAAGTGGGACTGGAAATAAACTAGAAATAGAGGACATTTAAAATGATAAAGGGTCAGTGTATCAGGGACATATATTACTCTACCAAACGGGTTCACGCATGTGCACTCAGTAAAGCTAACTTAGTGACAGTAGGTTGTGGTGAAGAAAATTCCAGTGTTTATTGCGAGGCACCCACTGTGGGGACAAATTAAAGAGTGGTAGCTCATGCCTGAATGACCCAAACTCCCCACTGGATTCTAAGGAAGATAAAGTGAGGGAGAGGGTCACAGGGTTATTGATCAGCTCATGCAGTTCTGGTTGGTTAGTGGTGAGTCAACAGGGTGATGTTTGGGGACTCTCCATCATCAACTTTCTGCTTCCAAGCTGTCTAGAGCCGACATGCCTGTGGTCAGCATGTAGTTCACTTCCTCCAACTGGTGGTTGTGAAAGTGAAAGTCACTCAGTCATGTTCGACTCTGCAACCCCTTTGGAATTCTCCAGGCCAGAATACTGGAGTGGGTAGCTGTCCCCTTCTCTAGGGATCTTCCCAACCTAGGAAACAAACCCAGGTCTCCCACATTGTAGGCGGATTCTTTACCAGCTGAGCCACAGGGGAAACCCAAGAATACTGGAGTGGGTCGCCTATCCCTTTTCCAGTGGATCTTCCTGACCCAGGAATCAAACCAGGGTCTCCTGCTTTGCAGGAGGATTCTTTACCAACTGAATTATCAAGAAGTCCTAGATATTAATGTACCTAAAAAGCCGCACTTAAAAACAAATATGTGGAGAAAAAAGTGACAGAACTGATAGGAGAAATGGATAATTCACCAATAACATTTGGAGATTAATACCACATTCTCAATAACTGATAGAACTTGAAAAAAAGCAAAAATGAAAATGTCATCACCCAACCTGTCCTGACATTTGTAGATCAACCACCACAGCAAAACATAAATTCTTTTCAACTCCATATGGAACATTCTCCAGGGAAAGACCACATGCTGTGCTATAAAACAATTTGAAAGGACTGAAGTCACAGAAAGTATCAGTATATTTTCCAACCATTTGAAATTAAGTTAGGAGTCACTAACAGACATTTTGCAAATCCCCAAATATTTGGAAATTTAATGCATTTCTAAACACTTGTGTATTGAAGAAATCAAGGAACGTTAAGAGAATTTTAATGAAGTAAAACAGCATATTGAAATTTATAATATGAAGCTAAAGCAGTATTGAAAGGGAAATTTAGTTTTAAATACCTATATTTGAAAAGATATTTAAATTCCATGAAGATATATGCAAATGTCCTTCATACTATTAGCGAACTGAATCCAGCAACAAATAAAAAGGTTTATACACCAGGACTAAATCGGCTATATCCTGGGGCTGCAGGCTTGATTTCACATCCAAAAAGTTGTATGCTACTGCTACTGTTATGGAGAAGGCAATGGCACCCCACTCCAGCATTCCTGCGTGGGAAATCCCATGGACAGAGGAAACTGGCAGGGTACATTCCATGGGGTCGCGAAGAGTCAGACACAACTTAGCGACTTAACAGTAGCTGCTGCTGCTAAGTCTCTTCAGTCGTGTCCGACTCTTAGCGACCTCATGGACCGCAGCCTACCAGGCTCCTCTGTCCATGGGATTTTCCAGGCAAGAGTACTGAAGTGGGTTACCATTTCCTCCTCCAGGGGATCTTCCTGACCCAGGGATTGAACCCATGTCTCCCGGTCTCCTGCACTGGCAGGCAATGAATTCTTTACCACTGAGCCATCTGGGAAGCCCTAAAAACGTATACCATATTAATAAAATGACAAAACCCATGTGTTCAGCTAAATAGATACAAGAAAAGACATTTGACAGAATTCAGCACCCATTTGTGATTTAAAAAACCCAAACTAGGAATATAAGGCACGTTCCTCAACCTAAGTGAAGAATATTTTGAACCTATGAAAATCCTACAGCTAATAAACTTAAGGGTGAAAGAGAGTGTTTCTCCTAAAATCAGGAGCAATCAAGAATATCCACTCATTTTTATTTAACATTGTAGTAGAGGTTCTGTCCAGCTCCTGACCTGCCCCCAACCCCCACCAAAGATTAAAGGCATTCAAATTTGAACGAGTAAAACTATTCACAAATGATGATTTCCTATGATCCTAAGGAATCCACAAAAAAAACTGAAAAAATTGTAAGGGTGTATGATGCAAGATCAATACATAAAAATCAACTGAAATTCCTTATTAGCAATAAACAATCCTCTTAAAAACTTCCACTCACAATAGCATCAAGAATATAAGAATAAATTTCATTGAAAAAGTATAAAAACTGCAGAGAGAAATTAAAGATCTAAATAGATGGAGAAACATCCCATATTTTTGGACTAAAAGATTCAATACTCTTATAATGGTAATTCTCCTCCAATTATTCTCTAGCTTCAACTTAATCCCTATCAATAGTCCAGCAGGCTTTTCTGTTTTTTGAAATAGACAAACTGATCCTAAAACCTGCATAGAAATGCAAAGTATCTAAAGTAGCCAAAATTATTTTGAAGAACAAAACTGGAGGAATTACCCTACCCGATTTCAAGTTTATAAAGCTGCAATAATTAAGACAGTGTTTGCTGGCATCAGGATAGGTGGATAAAGCAATAGAATAGGGTTAACAGTCTAGAAATAAACACTTACATATATGATAAATTGATCTGACATACGCCAAGCCATTTCAATGTGAGATCAATCTTCAGCAAATGGTGCTGGGACA
>NW_011494815.1:1422252-1426354 GCF_000754665.1 Bison bison bison | reverse complement strand
GTATGTGATGTGTTTGGGGGGAGGTGTGCGAAGACAGAAAGAAAATTATTTAGACCTTTAGCTCATTATAGACCTAAGATACAAGCAAAGGCTGTACAACTTCTAGAGCTTCCCCAGTGACACTAGTGGTAAAGAACCAACCTGCCAATGCAAGACACACGAGACTCGGGTTCAATCTCTAGGTTGGGAAGATCCCCTGGAGGAGGGCATGGCAACCCATTCCAGTATTCTTGCCTGGAGAATCCCATGGACACAGCAGGCTGGCAGGCTACAGTTCATAGGGTCACAGAGAGTTGGACATGACTGAAGCGACCTGGCACCTCACATACGACTTCTAGAAAAAAATGAGAGAGAATCTTCATGGTTTCAGTGTGATACCCGAAGCAAAATTAAAAATGTTGAAAAACTGGACTTCAGAATTAAAATCTTTTGAGCTTAAAAAAAATTGGTGTTGGTTAGGATTGAGGTGATGGAGAAGTGGGACATGAAGTTCACCTCCTCCCATAAAAACATTAAAAACACACCTACAGATATTTCCCTGGTGGTCCAGTGGTTAAGATTTCACCTCCAGGGGTGCTGGTTCAATCCCTGCTCAGGAAGCTATGATCCCACATGCCTCAGGGCCAAAAAAACAAAACATAAGGCAGATTCATATTTTAACAGATTCAATGAAAACTTTAAAAAAATGGTCCACATCAAAAAATCTTTAAAAAACCCCCCACATCTGCAAATAGAATGATTCACACAGAACATCTACGAACACTGGCAGAAGACCACAGACTTCCTAAAGAGAGCAACAAAACCTCCACGTAACTGGGTAGGACAAAAGGAAAGAGAAAAATAAAGGAACTGGGGCAGCCCCGCTGCAGGGAGGAAGCTGTGAAGGAGGAAATGCTCTTGCACCCTGGGTAGCCCCTTTGCTGGCAGAGAGACCAGCCTGGATGGAGGGGGAGCTTCAGAGCCTAGGAGGAGAGTACAGCAAAACAGAGTAACCTGTGCAGAAAGTTGGCACCACCACCCCATGCTCTGTGGCATAAGACGCTCATCCATCAAACCACCTCAGGCTTCAGAGGCTGAGACTCAGGGAGAAGACTGGAGTTGGCTATGTGGAGACAGCCTGAAGAGTCTGGATGGTGGCCACAGAGGGTATACTCAGAAGGAGCCTGGGCTCACCAGTGAGGTCAGCCACCCTTCCTGGGGGACGTATAAGGATTGGGCAGGACCGCAATAAGAGCTTCTCTCCCTGTGAGTGCTCTCAGGCAACAGGACACCTCCTACGGGAGCTCTGGGCATGGGGGTGAGTCATGGACACCATGGTGGGCTCTAGAGAGGGGCATAAGCCATCACTGCCACTACGAGACCCGTGAGCAGGCACCAAACCCTGCCCCCGCTGTCCCAGGAGCACAAAGGTACCGCTGTACCTGCACACTCCGTATCAAGGGAATAATGGCTAACACACCGAGGAAAGAGGCAGCAAGCCTCCAAACTAAAAGCAGCCCTGTGATTTTAGTGGCAGAGTAGAAGGATTTGAGCTCACCTCCTCTCACAAAAACACGAAAATCACAACTAATTGCTGAACAACCAGAAAAGACCAGAACCTACAAAAAAGGATATGTCACTTTCAGAGACAAAGAAGAAGCCACAATGAGATGGTAGGAGGAGTACCTTTGCCACATCATCAGATCTTACACCTATCAGGTGGGCAGCCCACAAATTGGGAAATAATTATATCATAAAGGTGTTCCTACAAGAGTGACAGTCCTGAGCCCCACATCAGGCTTCCCAGCCTGGAGGTTTGATGTCGGGAGGAGGAACCCCCAGAGCACTTGGCTTTGAAGGTCAGCAGGGCTTGAGGGCAGGAGCTCCACAGGATTTGGGGAAATGTGCTCCACTCTTGGAGGCCGCACACAAGGCTTCACATGCACTGGGACCCAGCACAAAGCAGTAACTCCATGGGAGCCTGGGAGAGACCCATCCAGGGCTTGGAGGGCCTCCTGGGGACGTGGGGGCTGGCTGCGGCTCACGGGAGGACAAGGACACTGGTGGCAGAGGCCCCAGGAAATATTGATCAGCATCTGCTCTCCAGGAAGTCGCCATATTGGCACCAAGACCTGGCCCTACCCAACAGCCTGCTGGCTCCAGGGCTGGAACACCTCAGGCCAAACAACCAGCAGGACAGGAACACAGCCATCATTAGACGGGCCACCTAAAGCCATACTGAGGTCACAGCCACCTTTAAACACACACCTTCACATGGCCCTGGTCACCAGAAGGACAAGACCCAGCTCCACCAACCAGTGGGCAGGCACCAGTCACTCCCAACAGGAAGCCTGCACAAGACCTAGAACCAACTTCACCCACCAGAGGGCAGACATCCAAAGCAAGAGGAGCTATGATCCTGCAGCTTGTGGAAAGGGGACCATAAACACTGAAAGTCAGACAAAATTAGGTGGCAGAGAAAGAAGTTCCAGATGAAAGAAGATGATTAAAAACCCAGAAGAACAACTAAATCAAGTGTACATAGGCAATCTATCTGATAAAGAATTTGGAGTAAAGATAATCCAAGATCTTGGAAAAAGATTGGAGGCACAGTCAGAAGACACAAGAAATGTTTTAACAATGAGCTAGACGATTCAAAGAACAAACAGAGATGGACAATATTATACTGAAATGAAAAATACACTGTAAGAAATTAATACCAGAAGAACTGAATCAGAAGAAGGAGTAAGTAAGCTGGAAGACAAGAGTGCTGGAAATCACTACTGTGAGACAATAAAGAAAAAGAATGAAATGAGGACAGTGTCAGGGACCACTGGACGATATTAAACACAGCAACATGTGCACTGTAGGCGTCCCAGAAGGAGAAGAGAGAAAGGGCCTGGGAAAATATTTGAAGATATTAAAGCTGAAAACTTCCCTAACATGAGACAGGAAACACTCAAGTCCAGGAAGCACGGAGAATGCCATACAAGATAAACCCAAGGAAGCACATCAGTTCACTTCAGTTCAGTTGCTCAGTCATGTCTGACTCTTTGCAACCCCATGAACCACAGCACACGAGGCTTCCCTGTCCATCACCAACTGCCAGAGTCTACACAAACCTATGTCCATTGAGTCAGTGATGCCATCCAACCATCTCATTCTCTGTCGTCCCCTTCTCCTCCCACCTTCAATCTTTCCCAGCATCAAGGTCTTTTCAAATGAGTCATCTCTTCGCATCAGGTGGCCAAAGTATTGGAGTTTCAGCTTCAACAGCAGTCCTTCCAATGAACACCCAGCACTGATTTCCTTTAGGATGGACTGGTTGGATCTCCTTGCAGTCCAAGGGACTCTCAGGTCTTCTCCGACATCACAGTTCAAAAGCAGCAATTCTTCTGCACTCACCTTTCTTTATAGTCCAACTCTCACATCCACACATGACCACTGGAAAAACCATAGCCTTGACTAGACGGACCTTTGTTGGCAAAGTAATGTCTCTGCTTTTGAATATGCTATCTAGGTTAGTCATAACTTTCCTTCCAGGGAGTAAGCGTCTTTTAATTTCATGGCTACAATCAGCATCTGCAGTGATTTTGGAGCCCAGAAAAATAAAGTCAGCCACTGTTTCCACTGTTTCCCCATCTATTTGCCATGAAGTGATGGGACTGGATGCCATGATCTTAGTTTTCTGAATGTTGAGCTTTAAGCCAGCTTTTTTACTCTCCTCTTTCACATTTCATCAAGAGGCTTTTTAGTTCCTCTTCGCTTTCTGCCATAAGGGTGGTGTCATCTGCATATCTGAGGTTATTGATATTTCTCCCAGCAATCTTGATTCCAGCTTGTGCTTCTTCCAGCCCAGCGTTTCTCATGATGTACTCTGCATATAAGTTAAATAAGCAGGGTGACAATATACAGTCTTGACATACTCCTTTTCCTATTTGGAACCAGTCTGTTGTTCCATGTCCAGTTCTAACTGTTGCTTCCTGACCTGCATATTTCTTCCATGTCCAATTCTAACTGTTCCTTCCTGACCTGCAGGTTTCTCAAGAGGCAGGTCAGGTGGTCTGGTATTCCCATCTCTTTCAGAATTTTCCACAGTTTATTGTGATCCACACAGTCAAAG
>NW_011494815.1:1421703-1422152 GCF_000754665.1 Bison bison bison | reverse complement strand
CTAAAACCAGCTTGAACATGTGGAAGTTCATGGTTCACATATTGCTGAAGCCTGGCTTGGAGAATTTTGAGCATTACTTTACTAGCGTGTGAGATGAGTGCCACTGTGCGGTAGTTTGAGCATTCTTTGGCATTGCCTTTCTTTGGGATTGGAATGAACACTGACCTTTTCCAGTCCTGTGGCCACTGCTGAGTTTTCCAAATTTGCTGGCATATTGAGTGCAGCACTTTCACAGCATCATCTTTCAGGATTTGAAATAGCTCAACTGGAAGTCCATCACCTCCACTAGCTTTGTTAGTAGTGATGCTTCCTAAGGCCCACTTGATTTCACATTCCAGGATGTCTGGCTCTAGGTGAGTGATCACACCATCGTGATTATCTTGGTTGTGAAGCTCTTTTTTTGTACAGTTCTTCTGTGTATTCTTGCCACCTCTTCTTAACATCTTCTG
>NW_011494815.1:1415061-1421029 GCF_000754665.1 Bison bison bison | reverse complement strand
AAAGCTAAGAGAATTCAGCACCACCAGACCAGTTTCGCAACAAATCCTAAAGGAGCTTCTCTAGGTGGAGAAGAAAAGGCCACAACTAGAAACAAACAAAAAAATTACAAATGGGAAGCTCACCACGAAAAGCAAACATAAAGATAGGAAATCATCCACACACAAATATATTAAAACCAGCAATCCGGAGAAGAGTACAAATGCAGAATATTGGAAATGCATTGTAAATTAAGAAATCAGCAACTTAAAAACAATTTTGTATATACATAGACTTCTGTATCAAAACCTCATGGGAACCACAAACCAAAAATCTACAATAGATACACACACACACACACACACACACACACACAAATGCAATCCAAATACAACACTTAAGATAAATGTCAAATCGTCAGAGAACAGAATAAGGGAAGAAAAAAGATCTATAAAAACAACAAAATGATAATAAGAACATACATATAAATACTGCCTTAAATATAAATAGATTAAATTTTCCAACCAAAAGACAGAGACTGGCTGAATGGATACAAAAACAAGACCCACATATATGCTATCTATAAGAGACCCACTTCAGATCTAGGGACACATACAGACTGAAAGGGGAGGGACAAAGGTATTCCACGCAAATGGAAATCAAAAGAAAGCTGAAGTAGCAACACTCATATCAGACAAAATAGACTTTAAAATAAACATTGCTATTAGAGACAAAGAAGGACACTACATAATGATTAAGGATCAAGCCACGAATAAGATATAATACATACATATTATATGTATTATATATGCACTCAAAGGAGCACCTCAATATTTAAGGCAAATTATAACATCCATAAAAGAAGAAATTGACATTGACACAATAATGAAGAGGGACTTTTAACGCTTCACATTCGTGAATGAACAGATCATTCAGAGAGAAAGTCAATACTGAAACACAGGCTTTAGATGACATAGCAGATTTAAACTTAATTGATATTTATAGAACATTCCATCTGAAATCAGCAGAATACAATTTCTCAAGTGCACACAGAACATTCTCCAGGATTGATCACATCTTGGGCCAGAAATCAAGCCTTGATAAATTTAAGAAAATTGAAGTCATACAAAGCATCTTTCCAAACACAGTGATATGAGATTAGAAATTAACCGCACACACAAAAATGTAACTAAAAAACACGTGGAGACTAAATAATATGTTGCCAACAGCCAATGGATCACTGCAGAAATCAAAGAGGAAATTAAAAAAGATACATAAAGACAAATGAAAACAAAAGCTTGACGATCCAAAACCTGTGGGACATAGCAAAAGCAGTTCTAAGAGGGAAGTTTATAGCAATACAATATTACCTCATGAAACAAGAAAAATCTCAAACAACCTAACCTTACACCTACAGCAACCAGAGAAAGAAGAATAAACAAAACCCCAAATTAGTAGAAGGAAAGAAATCATAAAGACCACAGCAAAAATAAAATAGAGATAAAAAACAATAAAAACATCAATGAAACTAAAAGTTGGTTCTTTGAAAAGATAAATGAAATGGATAAACCTTTAGCCAGACTCATTAAGAAAAAGAGGGTACAAATCAATAAAATTAGAATTGAAAAAGAAGTTACAATGGACACCACAAGAATACAAATGACCGTAAGAGACTACTACAAGCAACTATATGCCAATAAAGTGGACAACTTAGAAATTGACAAATGCTTAGAAAGGTACGATCTCTCAAGACTGAACCAAGAAGAAACAGAAAATATGAACAGATCAATCACAAGTACTGAAATTGAAACTGTGATTTAAAAACTTCCAACAAACAAAAATCCGAGACCAGACGGCTTCACAGAAAAGTTCTATTAAACATTTAGAGACCATGTAACAACTATCCTTTGGAGAAGGTGACGGGACCCCACTCCAGTACTCTTGCCTGGAAAATCCCATGGACAGAGGAGCCTGGTAGGCTGCAGTCCATGGGGTCGCTGAGGGTCGGACATGACTGAGCGACTTCACTTTCACTTTTCACTTTCATGCATTGGAGAAGGAAATGGCAACCCACTCCAGTGTTCTTGCCTTGAGAATCCCAGGGATGGGGGAGCCTGGTGGGCTGCCATCTATGGGGTCGCACAGAGTCAGACACGACTGAAGTGACTTAGTAGCAGCAGCAGCAGCAGCAATAACTATCCTTATGAAGCTATTCCAAAAAAAAAAAAAAACTATGAAAACTTATGAACCTATTCCAAAAGCAGAGGAAGGAACACTCCCAAACACATTCTATGAGGCCACCATCACTCTGATAACCAAAACCAGACAAAGATACCACAAAAAAAGAAAGTTATAAGTCAATATCACTGATGAACATAGACACAGAAATACTCAACAAAATACCAGCAAACTGAATCCAACAATATATTAAAGGGATCATGCACCATGATCAAGTGGGATTTATCCCATGGATGAAAGGTTTTTTCAATACCTGCAAATCAATCAATGGGATACACTACACCAACGAACTGAAGAATAAAACCCATATGATCAACAGAAGCAGAAAAAAATTGACAAAATTCAGCACCCACTTACATAAAAAACTCTAAAGAAAGTGGGCATAAAGGGAACATACCTCAACATATTGTTCAGTAGCAAACACCTCAACATAATAAAGGCCATGTCGGACACAACTGAAGTGACTTAGCAGCAGCATGACAAACCTACAGCTGATATTATACTCAAGGGTGAAAAGCTGAAAGCATTTCCTCTAAGATCAGGAACAAGACTCAAGGATGCCCACTCTTGCCACTTTTATTCAACATAGTGTTGGAAGTCCTAGCCACAGCAATCAGAGAAGAAGAAGAAATAAAAGGAATCCAAACTGGAAAAGAAGAAGCAAAACTGTTACTATTTGCAGATGATGTGATATTATACATAGAAAATCCTAAAGATGCCACGAGAAAACTACCAGAGTTCATCCATGAATTTGGTAAAGCTGCAAGATAAAAAACTAATCCATGGAAATCTCTTGCATTTCTATATGACCACAAAAGATCAGAAACAGAAATTATGGAAACAATCCCATTGACCATCACAACAAAAAGAATAAAATACTGAAGAATAAACTACCTAAGGAGGCAAAAGATCTGCACTCTGAAAACTCTATGACAATGAAAAGATAATTCAAAATCTATGGGATGCAGCAAAAGCAGTTCTGAGAGAGAAGTAAATAACAATACAACTTTATCTTAGGAAGGAAGAAAAATCTCAAATAAACAAATCAGCTTTACACCTAAAGCAACAAGAGAAAGAACAAACCAAACCCAAAGTTAGTAGAAGGAAATAAATCAAAGATCAGAGTAGAAACAAATGCAATATAGAGAAAGAAAACAACAAAGAAGATCAGTGAAACTAAAAGCTGGTTCTTTGAAAAAGCAAACAAATTTTATAAACTTTTAGACAGACTCATCAAGGAAAAAGGGAGAGCGCTCAAATTAATAAAATTAGAAATGAAAAAGAGTTACAACTGGCACCACAGAAATACAAAGGCTGTTAAGAGACTACTAAAAGAGCTATACACCAATAAAATGGACAATCTAGAAAAAATGGACAAATTCTTAGATGGTACAACCTTCCAAGGCTGAACCAGGAAGAAATGGAAAATAGGAACAGATCAATCACAAGTAATCAAATTGAAACAGTGATTTAAAAACTTCCAACAAACAGAAGTCCAGGACCAGATGGCTTCATAGGAAAACTCTATCAAATATTTAGGGAAGAGTTACACCTATTGTTCCGAAACTCTTTCAAAAAATTGCAGAGAAAGGAACACTCCCTACCTCACCCTATGAGGCCACCATTACCCTGATACCAAAACCAAAGATGATATAAAAAAGAAAATTATAGGCCACAGATGAACATAGATGCAAAGATACTGAAAAAGATACTGGCAAACCCTGAACCCAACAATATTAATACATTAAAAGGATCATATACCACGTTCAAGTGGGATTTATTCCAGAGATACAAGGATTTTTCAATAAATGCAAATCAATGTGATATACCACATTAACAAACAGAAGAACAAAAACCAAATGAACATATGATCATCTCAATAGATGCAGAAGAAGCTTTTGGTAAAATTCAGCACCCATTTAGGATAAAAACTCTGCAAAAAGTGAGCACAGACGGAACTTACCTCAACATAATAAAGACTATATACCACAAACCCACAGCTAACATCATTATCAGTGATGAAAAGCTGAAAGCAGTCCCTCTAAGATCAGAACAAGGCAAGGATGTCCACTCTCACCGCTTTTATTCAACATAGTTTTGGAAGTCCTAGTCATGACTGAGCGACTTCACTTTCACTTTTCACTTTCACGCATTGGAGAAGGAAATGGCAACCCACTCCAGTGTTCTTGCCTGGAGAATCCCAGGGACGGGGGAGCCTGATGGGCTTCCGTCTATGGGGTCACACAGAGTCGGACACGACTGAAGTGACTTAGCAGCAGCAGTCATGGCAAACAGACAAGAAAAAGAAAGAAAAGGAATCCAAATTGGCAAAGTAAAATTGTCACAGTTTGCAGAAGACAAGACACTATACATAGAAAATCCTAAAGATGCTATCATAAAACTATTAGAGTTCTATAAATTTGGTGAAGTTGCAGGTTATAAAATTAATACACAGAAATCTCTTGCATTCCTACACAATAACAATGAAAGATCATAAAGGGAAATTAAATAATCCCACTTACCATTACATCAAAAATAAATAAATAAAATACCCAGGAATAAACCTTCCCAAGGAGGCAAAAGACCTATACTCTGAAAACTATAAGATGTTGGATGAAAGAAATTAAAGATGACACAAACAGATGGAATGATATACCATGTTCTGGGATAGGAAAAAATCAATATTATCAAAATGACCATACTCTCCAAGGCAATCTACAGATTCAGTGCAATTTGTATAAAATTATCAATGACATTTTTCACAGAAATTGAACAAAAAATTTTACATTTTGTATGGAAACACAACCCCCTCATCCCAAATAGTCAAAGCAGTCCTGAGGAAGAAAAATGGAGCTGGAGTAATCATGCTCCCTGACTTAAGACTATACTACAAAGCTATAGGAATTAAAACAGAAATATAGACCAATGGAATAGGACAGAATGCCCAGAAATAAACCCATGTGTCTACAGTCAATTAATCTATAACAAAGATGGCAAGACCACACAGTGGAGAAAAGACAGGATCTTCAATAAGTGGTAATGCAAAAACTGGACAGCTACATGTAAAAGAATGAAATTAGAACATTCTCTTAATACTATACACAAAAATATACTCAGAACAGATTAAACACCTAAATGTAAGGCTGGACATTATAAACTTAGAGGAAAACATAGGCAGAACACTCTTTGACATAAATCTCAGCAAGATCTTTTTCAGTTCACCTCCTAGAATAATGAAAATAAAAATAAACAGATAGTACCTTATTAAACTGAAAAGCTTCTGCACAGCAAATGAAACCTAAACAAACTGAAAAGAATGGAAGAAGATATTTGCAAATGAACAGCCAACAGGGATTAATCTCCAAAATAAACAAACAGCTCACACAGCTATATGTCAAAAAAAAAAAACAAACACCAAACCAATAGAAAAATGGGCGTAAGATCTAAATAGATATTTCTCCAAAGAAGACATACAGATGGCCAAAATATACATGAAAAGGTGCCTCTACATCACTAATTCAGTTCAGTTCAGTCGCTCAGTCGTGTCCGACTCTTTTCGACCCCATGAATCGCAGCACGCCAGGCCTCCCTGTCCATCACCAATTCCCGGAGTTCACTCAGACTCACATCCATCGAGTCAGTGATGCCATCCAGCCATCTCATCCTCTGTCGTCCCCTTCTCCTCCTGCCCCCAATCCCTCCCAGCATCAGAGTCTTTTCCAGTGAGTCAACTTTTCACATGAGGTGGCCAAA
>NW_011494815.1:1404349-1414955 GCF_000754665.1 Bison bison bison | reverse complement strand
TCTCCAACACCACAGTTCAAAAGCATCAATTCTTTGGCACTCAGCCTTCTTCACAGTCCAACTCTCACATCCATACATGACCACAGGAAAAACCACAGCCTTGACTAGACAGACCTCTGTTGGCAAAGTAATGTCTCTGCTTTTGAATATGCTATCTAGGTTGGTCATAACTTTCCTAATTAGAGAAATGAAAATCAAAACTGCAATAAAGTATTACATCTTACCAGTCAGAATGGCCATCATCAAAAAGTCTATAAACAATAAATGCTGGAGAGGGTGTGGAGAAAAGAGAAAACTCCTACACTATTGGTGGGAAGGCAAATTGGTTAAACTTCTGTGGAATGCAGTGTAGAGGTTCCTTGAAAAATGTATATGGAAAAAAAACATCATTCTAAAAGACACACGCATTCCAGTGTTCACTGCAGCATTATTTACAATAACCAAAACATGGAAGCAATCTAAATGTCCATGAAGAGATGACTGGAAGAAGATGTGGTATATATATGCAACGGAGTATTATTCAGCCATAAGAAAGCAAAATAATACCACTGACAGCAACACGGATGGACCTAAAGATTATCATACTAAGTGAGGTCAGTCAGACAAAGACAAACATATGATATTGTGGCAGAGCAGGATGAGCACAGTCCTTAGCAGGTAACAGCCATTGCTGTGCCTCCTTTTACTCTGCTCACTGTAACTAGGCAACAGGTCTTGTTCAGCCACTGCTCAGGCCCTGCCCACGAGCAAGCGTCAATGAGGAACCACTGGGGAAGTAATTCAGTCAAGGGTCGATGGTGTGGGGGTCATCAGGTAGAGAATGAGGTAAGAGGTAGATTCAGGCCTTCTCCTGGAGACCCTCCAGCTTACTCAGCCCTGGGCCAGTGGGTGAGCTGGAGGGCCCAGGAACAGACTGGGGACTACGTCCTTGAGGGCTCCAGAGTCCTTACTAAGGCCCTCCACTAGCCATGGCCCAGGCCTTGTGGTAGCGGCGGACCTCTCGCCCATCCCTGTTTCTGCAACCTAACAGCAATGGCTGTCTGGGTCACAATCTGTGAGCCCTGGCCTCCCCTATTTGGGTGGCCCGAGGAGGCTGAGGGTCAGCTGGGCTGGGTACGTGGCTCCCTCAGGGATGACAGCTGGGCAGGATGTGGGAACCTGGCTCTGACGGAGCTGCCAACTGAGATCTGCCTCCTCCAAGGCTTGGAGGGTGGAAGTTGTGCCTTAGGTCTTTGCTTTTTCCCATCAGGACAGAGAATAACATTTATCCAGTAGAGATTTATAGGAACATTGTTACTTAACATGACTGGACCTCAAGAACAAAGGATCTGACACCAAGAAGTCTGCAACAACTAACCATGTTCATTTCTCACCTTTTGCTTTTAAAGGGACTTGATGAAAGCATTCAGTAATTAACTTTGGGGTTCTCAGGGGATGAGCCACCCATCTCCTTGTATGAATCTGTAATAAATCTTTCTCTGTTCCAAACTATGTTTAGTATTGATGGGCCTCACTGTGCATTGAGCATATGGACTTGTGATTTCAATAACAGTATAATTCATAGGTGGAATCTAATTTAAAAACATGATACAAATTAACTTATTTATAAAACAAAAACAGACTTACAGATTTTGAAAACAAATTTATGCTTACCAAAGGGGAAACATGGTGGTGGGGCCCAAATTAGGAGTTTGGGATTAACAGTACACATTACTATATATAAAATAGATAACCAACCAGACCTACTGCTGTATAGCACAGGGAACTCTATTCATTATTCTGTAATAGCTCATCTGGGAAAAGGATCTGGAAAAGAATGAATATACGTATATGCGTTACTGAATTGCTTTGCTGTATACCTGAAATACAACATTGTAAATCAACTATACTGCAACAGAATTTTTAAAACTTACTGTTAAAAATGAACCAAAGATTGAGCAAAAACGTTTACAAATCATGTATCTGATAATAGAGAATGTAACTCAAGACAAATGATCCAATTATAAAAGTCTTAAAAAATCTGAATGGCTAATAAACAATTTCTTACGACTATCAATAAAATTAATACCATAATAAACAACCACGCCACACCAGAATGACTGTAATAGTTTTTTTAAAAAAGACAATGTAAGTGTTGGTGAGGATCAGAAACTAGAATCTTAATAGACTGCATGAGTGAGTGCTCAGTTATGTCCAACTCTTTGCAATCCCATGGACCATGGCCTGCCAGTCTCCTCTATCCATGAAATTTTCCAAGCAAGAATACTGGAGTGGGTTGCCATTTCCTACTCCAGGGGATCTTCCCGTCTCAGAGACTGAACCTGTGTCTCTTGCATCTTAATATTAATACACTGACAGAACGTAAAATGGTATACAGTCCCTTTGGAAAAGTTTCATTTTTGAAGAACAGTTTCTTCAAAAGTTAAATACAGATGGATGGGATAAGGATCAGGATATGGTAAAATGATGTAAAGCTCACCTTCCCCCATCAACACATCAAAAATACATCGACATATATAAAATTTTTCATGGAAATCTACCTAGAAACTGGCAGAAGAACTACATGACCAAGGCTTAAGGAGATTCCCAAAGTAAGTGGGTAGGACAAGGAAAAAAGCACTGGGTTGGGACCAATGCTTCTGAAAGGAGTCTAAGAGGAAAAGAAAGACTGCACAGGCAGACTCTTGTTCTGAAGAGTGGGCCAGAGTCTGGGTATCTTAGGCTTGGGGTCCTACACAGAGGAGACAAGCACCCTTTGCTGATGAGAAAACCAATGCGACAGACAGAAAGGTTGGAAAAACTAGACTCTCCTCGCTAGGAGTGCAGATGCTGGCTTGCCGAAAGACAGGGCAAAGAGAGCTCTGCCCTAGTGGCTGCTGCCTCTCTGCATTCCCCAGTCTGAGCTGGGCAAAAACCCTTGCCCTACTCACTCCACACACAGCTTAGCAGAGTATCTAGAGTGACCAGGTCCTGGGAAAATACTTTATCTAGTGACACAGAGGTGGTCTGGGATGTGGTCCAGGAGGGGAGGTGGTGGCCATTGTTGTCACTTACTCAAACAGCTCCAGGAAAGCAGTGCTGACCTCCAACAGCACTGCAAGCCACTTTGTTGCAGCCACAATGCCCCAAGCCCTGGTCCCAGCCTAGTGAATGCTCTGGCTCTGCTCACTCCACAACACGACCTTGCACTAAATCTGGGAAAACCACAAAGAGCAAAAGACATGACTTTGAGCTATGACTGAGCAGTCTAAAATACCTACACAGGCAGCACTTCCAACCTCTGTAAGCACACAAATGTCACTGAGTTCACATTCCCTTCCTTTGGACCAAAAGCCCCAGTGTGGGGAGAAGGAAGAACACTTAAAGGGAACAGATCCTACCTTAGTTTGACCCTCAGAGTTTCTATTTCAGCAACTTGGGAGTTGACCCATATCCCTGGCAGGGCTGCAGGAGACGTTGAGCAGAGAAGTCCCACCTCACATCCTGAGCAGGATTTAGCTCCTCCAACACTAGTCACACTCTCTCTCAAAGTGACAGCGGCCAGCAGATCCTGGCCAGGAAAGATGTGACTGGTGTCCACATCGAATCAAGACTTCACACCACTGACACTAGACACATGCTGTCTACATAGGGATATTCCCATACAAAAACACTTAGACCACAATAAATGTGTCACCTAAATTCACAGACACAGAGAAAATAGAATGAAAAGGCAGAGGAACTACTCCCAATAGAAAGAGCAAGGGAAAACCCTAGAAACAGGGATAATCAATCTACCAGACACTTGAGTATAAAAAAATTAGTAATAAAAATGCTAACTGAATTAAGAACATTTATAAAAACACAGGTCATTTTAATGAGGAACTAGAAACTACAAAGACAACCTAATCAAAAATAAGTTTTTCAGTTTCTGACATAAAAGCACTCTAGAAGCAATAAGGAGCTGACTCAATGACACAGAAGAATGCACAAGGCATTTCTAGGAAGAAAGAATAAAGGAAAATCACCCAATTATAACAGAAGATAAACAAAAAGAGAGCAACATATGAGATTTATGGGTTAATATAAAATGTGCCAACATATGCTTAACAGGAGTTCAAGAAGAAGAGAGAGAGAGAGAGAAGGGGATAAAAAACTATTTGAAGAAATTTTGACTGAAAAACTTCCCAAACCTAAAGAAGGAAACAGATATGCAGGTATAAGAAGCACAGAAGGTAACAAATAAGATGAACCCAAACAGGTCCACACCAAGACATATCATAATTAAAACGGCAAAAGTTAAAGAGAGGATTCTAAAGGCAGCAAGGGATAAACAGAGGGTTAATTACAAGGGAACCTCCATAAGGCTATCAGCTGATTTCTCTGCAGAAATTTACAGGTCGCAAGGGGGTGGTAGATACATTTAAACTCCTGAAAAGGAAAAACCTGCAACCTAGGATATTCTATCCAGCAGTATCATCATTTAGACTAGAAAGACAGACAAAGAATTTATCAGACAAGCAAAAAACAAAAGAATTCAGTAATAGGACTGGGGAAACAGACTCCTGGTGGGCACAAACAAAACCTTGTGTGCACCAGGACCCAGGAGAAAGGAGCAGTGACCCCACAAGAGACTGACCCAGACTTGTCTGTGTGTGTCCAGGAGTCTCCGGCGGTGGCGTGGGTCAGTGGTGGCCTGCTGCAGGGTCAGGGCACTGGGTGCAGCAGTGCACGAACGGGACCTTTTGAAGGAGGTTGCCATTATCGTCATTACCTCCACCATAGTTTGGCATCAGGTCAGACAACAGGGAGGAAACACAGCCCCACCCATTAACAGAAAATTGGATTAAAGATTTACTGAGCACGGCCCCACCCATCAGAACAAGACCCAGTTTTCCCCTCAGTCAGTCTCTCCCATAAGGAAGCTTCCATAAACCCCTTATCCTTCTCCATCAGAGGGCAGACAAAATGAAAACCATGATCACAGAAAACTAACCAAACTGATCACATCGACCACAGCCTTGTCTAACTCAATGAAACTATGAGCCATGCCGTGTAGGGCCACCCAAGATGGCTGGGTCATGGTAGAGAGTTCTGACAAAACATGGTCCACTGGAGAAGGAAACAGCAAACCACTTCAGGATTCTTGCCTTGAGAACCCCATGAAGAGTATGAAAATGCAGAAAGATAGGGCACTGAAAGATGAACTCCCCAGGTCGGTAGGTGCCCAATATGCTACTGGACATCAGTGGAGAAATAACTCCAGAAAGAATGAAGAGACGGAGCCAAAGCAAAAACAACACCCAGTTGTGGATGTGACTGGTGATGGAAGTCAAGTCCAGTGCTGTAAAGAGCAATATTGCATAGGAACCTGGAATGTTAGGTCTATGAATCGAGGCAAACTGGAAGGGGTCAAACAGGAGATGACAAGAGTGAACATCGACATTTTAGGAATCTAAAATGGATTGGAATGGGTGAATTTAACTCAGATGATCATTATATCTACCACTGTGGGCAAGAATCCCTTTGAAGAAACGCAGTATCCATCATAGTAAACAAGAGAATCTGAAATGCAGTACTTGGATGCAATCTCAAAAACAACACAATGATCTCTGTTTATTTCCAAGGCAAACCGTTCAATATCACAGTAATCCAAGTCTATGCCTCGACCACTAATGCTGAAGAAGCTGAAGTTGAATGGTTCTATGAAGACCTACAAGACCTTCTAGAACTAACACCCATAAAAGATGTCCTTTTCATCATAGGGGACTGAAATGCAAAAGTAGAAAGTCGAGAGATATCTTGACTTCAGTATTCTTACAGGCAAATATGGATAGAATATCCTAGGTTGCCAGGAGTAACAGGCAAATATGGCCTTGGAGTACAAAATGAAGCAGGGCAAAGGCTGAGTTTTGCCAAGAGAATGCACTGGTCATAGCAAACACCCTCTTCCAACAACACAAGAGAAGACTCTACACGTGGACATCACCAGATGGTCAATACAGAAAATCAGATTGATTATATTCTTTTCAGCCAAAGATGGAGAAGCTCTATACAGTCAGCAAAGACAAGACCGGGAGCTGACTGTGGTGCAGATCATGAACTCCTCATTGCAAAATTCAGACTTAAATTGAAGAAAGTAGGGAAAACCACTAGACCATTCAGGCATGACCTAAATCAAAACCCTTATGATTATACAGTGGAAATGACAAATAGATTCAAGGTATTAGATCTGATAGAGTGCCTGAAGAACTATGGATGGAGGTTCATGACATTGTACAAGAGGCAGTGATCATTCCCAAGAAAAAGAAATGCAAAAAGGCAAAATGGTTGTCTGAGGAGGCCTTACAAATAGCTAAGAAAAGAATAGAAGCAAAAGGCAAAGGAGAAAAGGAAAGATATACCCATTTGAATGCGAGTTCAAATAGCAAGGAGAGATAAGAAAACCTTTGTAAATGATCAATGCAAAGAAATAGAGGAAAACAACAGAATGGGAAAGACTAGAGATCTCTTCAAGAAAATTAGATACACCAAGGGAATATTTCATGCAAAAATGGGCACAATAAAGGAAAGAAATGGTATGGACTTAACAGAAGCAGAAGATATTAAGAAGAGGTGGCAAAAATACACAGAAGAACTATACAAAAAAAGATCTTCATGATCCAGATAACCACAATGGTGTGATCACTCACCTAGAGCCAAACATCCTGGAATGCAAGTCAAGCAGGCATTAGGAAGCATCACTATGAACAAAGCTAGTGAAGGTGATGGACTTCCAGTTGAGCTATTTCAAATCCTGAAAGATGATGCTGTGAAAGTGCTGCACTCAATATGCCAGCACATTTGGAAAACTCAGCAGTGGCCACAGGATTGGAAAAGGTCAGTTTTCATTCCAATCCCAAATAAAGGCAATGCCAAAGAACATTCAAGCTATCACACAACTGCACTCATCTCACACACTAGCAAGTAATGCTCAAAATTCTCCAAGATAGGCTTCAACAGTATGTGAAGCATGAACTTCAAGATGTTCAAGCTGGATTTAGGAAAGGCAGAGGAACCAGAGATCAAATTACCAATATCCGTTGGATCAATGAAAAAGCAAGAGAGTTCCAGAAAAACATCTACTTCTGCTTTATTGACTATGCCAAAGCCTTTGACTGTGTGAATCACAATAAACTGTGGAAAATCCTTAAAGAGATGGGAAAACCAGACCATCTGACCTTCCTCCTGAGAAATCTGTATGCAGGTCAAGAAGCAACAGTTAGAACTGGACATGGAACAACAGACTGGTTCCAATTGTCACCCTGCTTATTTAACTTCTATGCAGAGTACATCATGTGAAATGCCAGGCTGGATGAAGCACAAGCTGGAATCAAGATTTCCAGGAGAAATATCAATAAACTCAGATATGCAGATGACACTGCCCTTATGGCAGAAAGTGAAGAAGAACTAAAGAGCCTCTTAATGAAAAGTGAAAGAGGAGAGTGAAAAAGTTGGCTTAAAGCTCAACATTCAGAAAACTAAGATCATGGCATCTGGTTCCATCACTTCATTGCAAATAGATGGGGAGACAATGGAAACAGTGACAGACTTTATTTTGGGGGGCTCCAAAATCACTGCAGATGGTGACTACAGCCATGAAATTAAAAGATGCTTGCTCCTTGGAAGATAAACTATGACCAACCTAGACAGCATATTAAAAAGCAGAGACATTACTTTGCCAACAAATGTCCATATAGTCACGGCTATGGTTTTTCATGTATGGATGTGAGAGTTGGACTATAAAGAAAGGTGAGTGCTGAAGAATTGATGCTTTTGAACTGTGGTGTTGGAGAAGACTCTTGAGAATCCCTTGTCCTGCAAGGAGATCCAACCAGTCCATCCTAAAGGCAATCAGTCCTGAATATTCACTGGAAGGACTGATGCTGAAGCTGAAGCTCCAATACTTTGGCCACCAGATATGAATAACTGACTCATTTGAAAAGACCCTGATGCTGGGAAAGATCGAAGGCGGGAAGAGAAGGCGACGACAGAGGATGATATGGCATCACTGACTCTATGGACACGGGTTTGAGTAAGCTTTGGGAGTTGGTGATGGACAGGGAAGCCTGGCGTGCTGCAGTCCATGGGGTCACAAAGAGTCGGACATGACTGAGAGACTGAACTGAACTGAAACATACCCTAAAAGAAATCCTGAAGGAAATTCTCTAAATGGAAAAGCAAAAGCCTTTAGAAAAGGAAAAATCCCTTTCCTTTTAAGGAAAGTAAGAAAGGTCAATATATAGTAGGGATTAAAGATCACTTGAATAGCTAGTACACTGATTGAAAAACAAACAAAAAAATTGAAAAAGCAACTATAACTACAATAAACAGTAAAGGGGTACATGTGAAGATGTAAAATATGACATTGAAGACAATGTTGGGGAAGGAAGTAGAAAATGTAGACCTTTTAGAATGTGTTTGAACTTAAATGACTATCAGTTTGAAGCAGACAGATATAATTATGGGTCAAAATATACAAATCCCATGTTGACCACAAAATCTAAAACCTACAAGAGATGCAAAAAAGCCAAAAAGAAAAGAACTCAAACATATTACAAAAGAAAATCAAACCACAATGGGGAAAAAGAACAACAGGACAACTGGAAAACAAGAAATAAAATGGCAATAAGTATATCTCTATAATTTAAGTGCCAATGGACTAAATGCTCAATCAAAAAACATAGGATTGGATTAAAGAAAAGATCCATCAATATGCTGTCTGCAAGAGACTCAATTCAGGGTGGAAGATATACACAGGTTAAAAGTGAGACAATGGAAAAAGATATCCAGACAAATGGAAACAGTAAGAAAGCTGAGATAACAATATTCATATCAGACCAAATAGACTTTAAAACAAAGGCTACAGAAAAGAAAAAGGGCATTATATAATGATAAAAGGATTAATACAAGAAGAGGATATTAAACTTGCTAATATACATGCAATCAATACAAGAGAACCTAAACATGTAAAACAAATGCTAACAGACATAAAGGGAGAAATGAATACAGTAAGAGTAGGAGACCTTAACAGCTCACCGACATCAATGGACAGACCATCCAGATAAAAAGCAATAAGGCAACAGAGATTCTAAATGACATAATAGACTGGTTGGACTTAATTGATATCTACAGGATACCATATCTAAAAAAAAAGAAAACATATTCTTTTCAAGAGTGCATGAAACATTCTCCAGGATCAATCATACATGAGGTCACAAAACAAACCTCAACAAATTTAAGAGGGTAGTAATTATATCATCTTTTCCAATCACAATGGCAAGAAACTAGAAATCAACTGAAAGACAAGAAAAGAACAAACTTGGAGAATAAACAACATAGTGTTAAGAAAAACCCCAATGGTTCAACAATAAAATCAAAAAGGAAATCAGAAAATACCTTAAGACGAAAATGAAAACACAGCTTTTCAAAATCTATGGGGTGCAGCAAACGCAATTCTGAGAGGGAAGTTCATACTTCCCTTTTTCTCAAGAAAAAAGAAAATTCTCAAACAACCTAACTTTCCACCTAAAAGAACTAGAAAGGGAACAAAGGCCAAAGTCAACAGAAGAGAGAAAATAAAATGAGATAAAAAAATAGAGAAGATGAAACTAAGAACCAGTTTCAAGAGCTAAAGTTTTTTTTAAAAGAAACAAAACTGATAAACCTTTTGCCAGACTCACCAAGAAGAGAGAAGATTCACATGAAATAATAAAGAGGAGAAGTATCAATGCCATAGAAATTTTAAAAAAATCATTAAGTAAATGTTATGTTTACTTAATCATTAAGTAAATATTATCATATTTACAGTTGTATGCCAACAAAGACAATATAGACAACCTAGAAGAAATGGACAAATTTCTAGAGACAAACAGCCTGCCAAGACTGAGCCAAGAAGCAACAGGTAATTTGACTAATTATCGAACAGACTAATAATCACTGGGAGTGAAACAGAATCCATAATAATAACAACAATAAAACAATGCAAAACTCCCTACAAACAAAAGTCCAGGACTGGACTGCTTCACTGGGGAATTCTACCAAACATATGGAGAACTTCAGTTCAGTTGCTCAGTCATGTCCGACTCTTCGCGACCCCATGAATCACAGCATGCTAGGCCTCCCTGCCCATCACCAACTCCCGGAGTTTACTAAAACTCATGTCCATCGAGTCGGTGATGCCATCCAGCCATCTCATCCTCTGTCGTCCCCTTCTCCTCCTGCCCCCAATCCCTCCCCGCATCAGGGTCTTTTCCAATGAGTCAACTCTTCGCATGAGGTGACCAAAGTATTGGAGTTTCAGCTTTAGTATCAGTCCTTCCAATGAACACCCAGGACTAATCTCCTTTAGAATGGACTGGTTGGATCTCCCTGCAGTCCAGGGGACTCTCAAGAGTCTTCTCCAACACCACAGTTCAAAAGCAGCAATTCTTCAGCGCTCAGCCTTCTTCACAGTCCAACTCTCACATCCATACATGACCTCTGGAAAAACTGTAGCCTTGACTAGATGGACCTTTGTTGGCAAAGTAATGTCTCTGCTTTTCAATATGCTATCTAGGTTGGTCATAACTTTTCTTCCAAGGAGTAA
>NW_011494815.1:1392386-1404249 GCF_000754665.1 Bison bison bison | reverse complement strand
TTTTCTGAATGTTGAGCTTTAAGCCAACTTTTTCACTTTCCTCTTTCACTTTCATCAAGAGGCTTTTGACTTCCTCTTCACTTAACTGCTACAAGGGTGGTGTCATCTGCATATCTGAGGTTATTGATATTTCTCCCAGCAATTTTGATTTCAGCTTGTGCTTCTTCCAGCCCAGTGTTTCTCATGATGTACTCTGCATATAAGGTAAATAAGCAGGGTGACAATATATAGCCCTGACGTACTCCTTTTCCTATTTGGAAGCAGTCTGTTGATCCATGTCCAGTTCGAACTGTTGCTTCCTGACCTGCATATAGATATCTCAAGAGGCAGGTCAGGTGGCCTGGTATTCCCATCTCTTTCAGAATTTTCCACAGTTTATTGTGATCCACACAGTCAAAGGCTTTGGCATAGTCAATAAAGCAGAAATAGATGTTTTTCTGGAACTCTCTTGCTTTTCCCACGATCCAGCGGATGTTGGCAATTTGATCTCTGGTTCCTCTGCCTTTTCTAAAACCAGCTTAAACATCTGGAAATTCACGGTTCACATATTGCTAAAGCCTGGCTTGGAGAATTTTGAGCATTACTTTACTAGTGTGTGACATCTATCCTTCTCAAACTATTTAAAAAAAAACTGAGAAGGAGAGAATACTCCCAAAATCATTACATAAGGACACTTTTATCCTGATACCCAAACCAAACACAGTACAAGAAAAACTTACAGGCCAGTATCCTTGATGAATACAGATGCAAAAAATCCTCAAAATATTAGCAAATTGACTTCAACAATACATAAAAAGAATCGTTCACCACGATCAAGTTGGATTTATTTCAAGGTCACAAGGATGGTTCAACAATCATAAAAACAAAAAGATCAGTTTTATACCACATAAAGAAAAGGATAAAAATCATATGATCATCTCAATAGATACAGAAAAAGCATTTGACAAAATTCTACATCCATTCATGATAAAAATTCTCAAAGTGGGTATAGAGGGGACATCACCATAATAATCAGTTTATGACAAATCCATATCAATATAATACTCAACAGTGAAAAGCAAAAGCCTTCCCGCTAAATTCAGGAACAGGAAAGGATGTCCACTCACTACTTCTTTTGTGTGTGTGCAATTACAATAAAAAAATTAATTTATTTTTAAGATAAATTTATTTTATTTACCTACAATATTGTGATGCCTTTTTGCCGCACATCAACATGAATTGGTCATAGGTATACATGTATTCCCCCATCCTGAACCCTTTCTCCCACCTTCCTCTCAAACAGGACTCACTCACATCCCAAACAGGGCTCACTACTTCTATTTAACATAGTACTGGAAGTCCTAGCATAGCAATCAGGTGAGAAAAAACAAAAAACCAGACCCAGACAGGAAGGGAAGAGGTAAAACTGTCACTAGTTTGCAGATGATATAATACTTTACATAAAGATCCTTAAAGTCTCTACCAAAACTATTAGGATAAATGAATTCAGCCAGGTTTCAGGATATATGGTTAATATACAGAAATCCGTTGCATATCCATACACTAATAATAGGAGAAAGTAAAACAATCCTGTTTAAAATTGCATTAAAAAAAAAGAAATAAGCTAAAGAGGTGAAAGATGCATACTATGAAAATTATAAAACACTGACAGAGAAAACTGAGGATCATTCAAATAAATGGAAAGATAGCCCACGCATTTGTCAGAATGGCTATCATCAAAATGTCTGCAAATAGCAAATGCTGGAAAGGATGTGTAGAGGGGAACCTGGTCCCTGCTGTTAAATTTTTTGAAGGTAAATTCAACAAGTTGAGACATATGCATTCCTAAAGCCCCTTCCACCTTTTGCACTTTCCTGTCAGGGATGTTCTGACCAATAAAAGTCATATTAACCATCTTCAAATTCTCTCGCGCCTCAGGGACTGCATCTGTATATGCCTATAGGCTTACTAGAAATTTTGAATGATCCTCATTTGGTTTCTGTATTCCCTCCTGTGCTTTATTAAGGTGTCTTTGTTTTGGCCCCATCTTCACAACCATGCAACAACACAGCCTCGACAATGTCCAAGTTTGGGCCTGTCCCCAGCATCATATCCCAAACAGGACCCACTGTGGTTTCAGCTGTGCTTGTAGCAGCCTGTATCTAGTTACCAGGGGCTTCTGAATGAAGCCCATCTGCCTCCTCCCAGGCTTTATCCAGCACTTTCTGCGTTCTGAAGTGAGGAGGGTGGTTAACAAATTTTGAACATCGGCCTAGGTTGGGTAATAGGTTGCAAAAAATCAATGAAACAAATGTCCAACTCTTTGGGTCATCTCTATACGTTGGCATATTGTTCTTCCAGTTAAATACATCTGAAGGTGGAAAAGGAAAATGGACCAAGATCAACCCCGCCAGTTGCCCAGTTTCAGCATTCACATCCCTCATTGTAGACTTGCCTTAAGGGATTTTGCCCCACTTGAGTTTGAGAAGCTTCCTGGCCAAATGAAGTACCCTGGCAGGTATGAGAGGGGAAGATCAGCCCTATTTCCTATTTCTCTACCCACAGACACCAGCAGGGACTAGAGGGGGATTGAGGAGAGCCTGAGGCAGCAGCAGCACCAGAGTGTGGGGCTGGGGAAGGAGCCGTCCAAGTATTAGAATTAATAGCAAGCCCTCCTTCTTTTCTTTAGAATCAAGTGAAATAATAGGTTTCTTTTCCTGCTCTTCCTGTTGGGCCATAATCTTGCATTGTCTTTGCACAGGTTTATTCTGACACAATAACGTAAGACTGTATAAAAGATATTTTATCTTGTTTTCCTTCCCATTTACAAAATAAATCAAGTTGTGAGATTTTATTGTAATTTATGGATCCATTTTCAGGCCATTTTGCTCTGGAGTCTAAAGGATATTGTGGTTATACAGTGTTACAAAAAATACCACCTCTTTCTTTCTCTTCCATGGATTCATAACCCAGAGTCACCTAACTCCGAAGAATGCAGGGTAGAGGGCTGTGAGAGGGAACTGAACCAACATTTCCCATTTAGGAAGGGGCTCTGCTTCCGGGTGGTTATAGCAACGAAATCTCTCTACAGGTCCTCTCCGCTTGGTGCTTCTTGGGCACCAAGCAGCTCAATCCCTAACAGCCAATTCTTAACAATTAACTCAGACCGACCTAGACAAACATAGGCAAACAAGAGCAGAACAAACAAGACCAAAACAAAACAAAAACAAAAAACCCCCAAACAAGAAAAACAGTCCTGGGCCTTTAATTCAGGTACCTCAGTCAGCAGCTGTAGCCTTCTGTATTGACTGCCCACATCCCACCAGGTAGGCCTTCAACCCAGGATTCAATCAAGATCACACAAAAAACCTGTGCACAGGTGTGTTTCTTTAATGAGGTTACTCACCCCCAAACACATCTTCCAAACCCAACCCCCCAAAACCATTTTTTCACTGCCAAACAAAACTTAGGCGCCGAAGGCCAGGGGCATCTCACCTGGGAATTCCAAAGGACAGTCCCTGGCACTAATGCATCAAGCCGTTGCCTGGACTCACGCACAGGCTCTTAGTACCGCGAGGGGCCGATAAACCGCGGGCAAAAGCTCCGTTTCGACTTAGCTCCTGGCTGGCTCATCTTGCCGGACAAGCAGGACCCCAAAATCCTGAGACAACGAGGCTTGCAGCGAAGAGAGGGCTTATTTCATAGGCAGCCAAGCAAGGAGGTCGGACGACACATCTCAAATTTGTCCTCCCAAAGGCAAGAGGCTGGGAAACTGGAGGTATAACTAAAGAAGAAACAGCGGGGGCGGCAGGGGGTGCGAGAGGCCGAGGCTCGGGAGCAGTAGTGCTACTCGGCGCAGGCAGGCCGAACTACGTAAGCCTCTGCGTGGTCAAAACGTCACGCTCGCTCATGCTCAGTGGAGAGGCTGATGGGCCTATCCGGTTTAAACTGGCTTAGCTTTAACCAGACACAGCTGACTACAAGCTCCTAGAAAATAACTCAGGCAAACATCTTATTTTTGGACCACTTGCCACGTGGAAAACATGCAGGTCTTTAAATGACCTTGATTAGAGAAGGCAGATAAAATGGATTTAACTCACAGTTTCAGTCATCTGCCTTTACTTGCTAAATCTGGCACCCTAATTCAAGAAAAATGAAAACATCCACACAAAGAATCCTAGGTGAATGTTCATAGCAGCACTGTTCATCATAGCCAAAGACAGAAGCAATCAGAATGTCTACCACTGTTATATTTATTCAGTGGGTTACTATTTAGTGATCAAAAGGGATGGACCACTGGTACATGATGCAACGTGAATGGACCTCAACACCGTCATGGCTAGTGAAATAAGCATGACCAAAAGACTGCAGATGGGCACCAGAGGACTTTTTGCAATGATAGGAATGTTCTAAAACTGGATTTGGGTGATGAATTCACTATTTTATAAATTCAGTAAATTTTATAAATTCATTAAAATTCAATTGTATAAATTCAGTGATATTCATTAATTATACATGTATAGTGGGTAATACACATATACTGTGTAAATTATACCTCAATAAATCTATTTTTATTGAGGCTTCCCTGGTGGCTTTGTCGGTAAAGAATCCGCCTGCAATGAAGGAGACCTGGGTTCCATCCCTGGTTTGGGAAGATCCCCTGGAGGAGGGCACGGCAACCCACTCCAGTATTCTTGCCTGGAGAATCCCCATGGACAGAGGAGCCTGGCATGCTACTGTCCATGGGCTTGCAAATAGTGGGAGACGACTAAGCACAAATCTATTAAAAAAAAACCAACTCTCCTGCCATTCTTACCCCCAGCATACTTTATGTGCCAGTCCTATGGAGTCACCCTTGTGTTTGCCAGCACACCCTGCTTTTTGCCTCTTTGCTCAGGCTCTGCTGGGACCACAGATGCCCCTTCCTCTGCCTTAGCAATTGATCATCCCCAACGCCCAGCTCAAATGTCATTTCCTCCACGTTCAGTCATGCTGCCTGCTAGCAGGTCACTGATCTCGGCAGTATTTCCAAGTCATTTGCTTCAACTTCTAACTGCACCTCTTTACTGATTTAACCTCCTTGGGGATATTTAGGACTCTCTCCCTCTTCACATTGAAGCAAGAAGATGGTGTTCACACTTTTCCAAGTACCTCACATGAGAACTAACAAAATAGACTGCAGGGTTATTTGGATGCTAACTCCCTGGTGACTCAGATGGTAAACAATCTGCCTGCAATTCAGGAGACCTGGGTTTGATCCCCGGGTTGGGAAGATCCCCTTTAGAAGGGAATGGCTACCCACTTCAGCATTCTTGCCTGGAGAAATCCATGTACAGAGGAGCCTGGCGGGCTACAGTCCATGGGGTCACAGAGACTGGACACTGAGTGACTAACACTTTCCCTTTTGACTTTCAACTCTGCTGGAACCCTGTCTTCTCAGGGAGCCTGCCCTAAGTTTGATGTGTCCTGTCAGAAGCACAGCACCCTTTCTAGGAGGGTCTTCTTTATGTTCCCACCACACTGTTTATGAAGCTGTCATACGTACACATGCTGCCCTTTAAGCTCTTGTATAAATTTTGTGTCCTTGAGTGGTTCCAAGGCATATCTCTGCCAACTAGATAGGAATACCTCAAGAATGAGGACCGTGTCTCATTCATTTCCATGAACCTCTTGCATAGCCCAGAGCAGAGCAAACCCCAAGAAGAATTTGTTGAATGAATGATCATCTAGTTAAGGGAATCCTAAAAGAATATAATTGATCTGATGGAATCCACCCAATAAGCTGGATGTTTATATTATAAAAGCAAAGTCCTTCATCCTGGGGAGTCCCCAGATGAAGGGTGTGCCAGTTTTTAAAAAGGCATTCCAGCCCCACCACCAGGACCTCTCAGGTGTTCTTAGAGAAGACCTTTCTTATTTTCCTTATTCACCACCCCATCCATCTCCAGATGGCTTCTCTCTTGCTATTCTGTTCACTAATTCCATCAACTACTTTCATTACCCTTTTATTACTTTCTCTTTTTCTCATACTTGATGTCATTAAAACAAAACAAAACAAAAAAGTGGGCTCTCCTTAGAATCCAGCACTGTTAGTAAGATGGAAGTTTGGTTTTAAATTTTAAATTATTTAAAGTGAAGAATATTTTTACATGCTCAATAAATATTTATTAGTGTTTATTTATAATATAAATAAATATTTACTGAGCCTGGACCATATAAAACAAACTGCACCTATCAGTCACCTTCCATTTCTTTTCTTGTATTACCCTTCCAAATTAAAAAGCAACCAGAATTCTTATTTACAGAATTCCCGATCCCAGTCCAGCTTATGAGTTTAGCGAACCAGATGATTTTGGAAACCTTTCCAGCTCTAATATTTTGTGATTCTAATATACGTTTTTACCTTGTTTCTTTTTTAAACCAATAAGTGAATGCAATCTGCTTTGATCTTACTGGGGGTGTTAATATTTTCAACCCAAAAAGGAACAGGAATTTGGTTCATTAGACTGTAGAACCTGGATTTTTAAGGCGTGGGTAAGCGTGATAAATACAGGTTGGATTGGGTTTGGCAGGATGGCTCCCCAGATATAGTTTGATTTCTCTTAGACTCTTTGATGCTTTGGCTGTGCATCAAAGTCCTCCTGTAAGTCAGGCTGAGGATCTGTGACTCAGGGAGTGAGGGGACTTGCCTAGTATGTGGCATGTAATAGAACCCTGATAAGTATTTGTTGGACGCCTGCTTGCCTGCCAAGACCATGTGCTCTAATTTCTCTCAGCATGCAGACACTCTATTCCCACTTTCCAGGAGAGAGGTCCTGCCTCTCTGGGCACCAATTTGCAGTGAGCAGGTGTACATCTCCTATTTCATGGGACAACAGAAGTTATTTTAAGGAAGTAGTGTTTCTTAAAAGGTCTTTCTGGTACACTGTCACTCCTTTTCATTGGTCACACACATCAAGCCTTTGCCCCAGAAGAGCCGTGTCAGAAGTTGAGCCCAAGTCCCTTGTGTCAGATATTCACTCGGGTGAATGAACTCCACTTACGAAACTGCTGTCCATGCCTTCCCAAGCGTCTCTCTGTATGATCCTGATTTCTTACTTATACTGCTACTAATTCATGCGCCTGGAGAAGATAAACTGGATTTTGGGTCTATGCAGATCTCACAAGGATTTTTGTTTGTTTTATATTTATAAGACAAGCCTTTCAAGGCAACGTATTCTCCAAAAGTCGTCAGTAGATGGCAGTGTTGCTCTTTTATCGGTTTGGGGCCTGCGGTGTTTCTTCTGTTTTGTTTTTCTAAGATTTTGAACAGCTGAGGTTTCTGTCTAGCTTTAGATTGTGGGTTCCACAAAATGTAGTTCTTTTTACTCAATCAGTCTTTTTGTTCAGGACCTTACCAAAAACCCTAAGTCCTTTGGATAGGCTAGTAAGTAAGTCTTCAAACTAGTATTATATGTAAAATGTTTTAATTACAACAGTTAGACATGGTTGTAAAAATTCAAAAGACACAGCAATGTAGAAAATAAAAGTGAATGAAAGTTTTCCAGGTGTTTTTCTATGCATATAATATATACTAATAACATTACATATATATGTGTAGGGTCATATTATTCATATTATTCTACAACTTGCTTCTTTACATCACGGATTCCTCCATACGATCTTCATTCTTTCACACTTTCACTGTTTGTAACATTTACATTCTGTTCTGGAACTATAGTCAAGTCTTCTAGGCTTGAACTTCTGAATACTCAATAAAAATAGCATTTACCATATTGTGGTTATGTAAATATTAATCACTGCCGGACAAAATGTGATCAGATCTATAGAGAAGGAAAGAGAATCACAGGTACGTAACGCTTACCATACAATTGTCAATGTTCAAAGCTGTGTTTTAATTTCATTTTTATTTTCCTTACTTTCACTCAGTTATCACTGGTTTTTATTAGTTTGTTTGAATCTCACGTTTCTTGAAATCTCATTCTTCTACCCCTTTTGCTCTTTTCAAGTACCTCCCTGGGTAATTAGTAAACATTAGTACATCTGCTGGAGAAGGCAATGGCATCCCACTCCAGTACTCTTGCCTGGAAAATCCCATGGACAGAGGAGCCTGGTGGGCTGCAGTCCATGGGGTTGTGAAGAGTTGGAACGACTGAGCGACTTCACTTTCACTTTTCACTTTCATGCACTGGAGAAGGAAATGGCAACCCACTCCAGTGTTCTTGCCTGGAGAATCCCAGGGATGGGGGAGCCTGGTGGGCTGCCGTCTATGGGGTCACACAGAGTTGGACACGACTGAAGTGACTTAGCAGCAGCAGCAGCAGCAGTAGTACATCTGTTATAAGCTTTCTCTGCAGAGTTCAAAGTACCTTCTCCCCACTGATTACTGATTTGCCTGGAGATTTTAGGCTCACATTTGTATTCCCTTGGAATTTTAAAGACATGGTTTAAAAGTGTTTCTGATGGGAAATCTGATGTTAGTCAGATTTTTATTCCTTTGAGACTGATGTTTGTTTCCCTATCTAGAAGCTTTTAAGACTTAATCATTGTTCTTGGGGTTCTGAAATTTCTACGAGAGTCTAGGTATGGATATCTATATTTATCTGCTTGGTACCTGGTGGGCTCTTTCAATCTGACGATTTATGTTATCCCCTAGCTCAGAGAAATTTTCTATTATGTTTTTGATTCTGCTACTTGCCCCCCTCCTTTTCTTGATTCTTTCTCAAACTCATAATGAATGGGTGTTGACCTTCTAGATCTTCTCCAGCCAACATGAACACATTGCTGAATCCTTCCAGGGATATTTCATGCGTAGACTAATACACACATGCATAAGTTTATACATATACACGTGCACGTACATACATACAAGTAGCCCCCTTTCCATTTTTACTTAAATGGTGCTGTACCAAAGAGCTGTTATTGAAAGAAGAGGCCAAACTTTATTAGAGGAGGAGGATTGCTAGTGACAGCCCTCAGCTCAATTTTTCCTCTTCTGTGCTGACGATTAGAGCTCTGCTTCTAAACATGCACACACACACACCACCACCCCCAACAAAAAAAAAGCTCAACTCACTCCATTCCATGATGGTTTCTTGCAAGCATGTTCTTCAGAGGACTCCTTACTTCTTTCCCCCTAAAAAGCAAGATTTATTGAAATGTTGCAACCACACAGAATAATCTCCTTGTGAGGAGTTCCATCCAGTAAATTCCCTTTTTCCCCAACTTGTACCCTTCTGGAGCTTTTGCATGACTGGGTTTGGTGCTCCAGTAGCTGCCCAGGGGTCCCACCCATTATCCCAACCCTGGTGCTGCCTGTGGAAGCTGTCAATGCAGGTGTCACTGGTGAAGAATGAAGCACATTGTTGGGTGCTCCTTGAGTGGTCTTTCTGCTCTCTGCCCACTTCCTCTCCCCCACTGCCGTGTCCCCATGCTGGATTCCAGTGCCCTGAATTGACCTTGTGAGGGAAAGTACTGGAGACTGGAAAGCATCTCCTCTCAACTTTTTATCCTTTTCTAAAAAGATGGCAGAAGTCAGGAATCCACCTGGGTTGGTGGGGAAAGGGAAAAGGTGTGTGTGTTGGAAAGGGTATGGGGGGTAGACGGGGTCCGTCTCAGAGCAGGGAGGTGATCAACAGGGGGCTGCTTCCTGTGTGGCCTTGGCTCCGATGGAACTGTCAAATTTGTGTCTTCCTAATTTTCCTTACTGCTGCTGCCTGTCTGAATTCTGCCCAGCTCATAAAAAATAGCCAAACAGAGCTGAAGAACACAACAACTGAAAGGAAAAAATACACCAGAGGGAATCAACAGTAGATTAGTTCATACAGATAAAGGGATTAGTGAACTGGAAGACAGAGTCAATGGAAATCACTTAAGTTGAACAGAAAAAAGTATTTTCAAAAATGAGGATAGTTTAAGAGACCTACAGGACAGCATCAAGAATAATGAAATTCACATCATAGCGGTCTCATAAGTAGAAGAGAGACAGAGAGAAAGAAGGAAAAAACTTACTTGAAGTGATAACAGCTGAAAACTTCCCTAACCTGGGAAAGGAAACAGACATCCAAGTCCAGGAAGCACACAGATCAAGATCAACTGAAAGAGGACCACACCAAGACACACTGTAATTAAAATGACAAAAAAGAATATAAAAGCAATAAGGGGAAAGCAACCAGTTATGAACAAGGGAACTCCCCAAAGACTGTAGCAGACTTTTCAGCAAAAAACTTTGCAGGCCAGAAGGGAGAGGCACAATGTAATTCAAGTACTGAAAGGAAAAGGCCTACAACCAAAAATACTTGGCAAAGCTATCATTTGGATCTGAAGGAAAGATAAAGTGTTTTACAGGCAAGCAACAGGCAGAAGAGTTCAGAACCAATAAACTGGCTTTACAAGAAATGAATCCTGCCCAGATCAGAAGTCACATCCTCCACTCTGGGTAGGCCTGTCTCCAAACTGGCAATGTTTGTCTGTCAGTCTTACACACACACACATACACAGGTGTGTGTGTGTGCACAGAGGCTGTTTGTGATTTATTTCTCTATTTACAGAGTCCATCACAGAGGTGCTTAGGAGCTTAGGAGATTCTTGTGGGACAAATATTATTTTAAAAATTTTATGTTTTGAATAAATAATGCTCAAAGAATTCACATATAGTATAGCTACTATGGAAAACAGTATGGAGGTTCCTCAAAAAATTAAAAACAGAATTATCATATGATCTAGCAATCTCACTTCTGGATATATACCCTAAGGAAATGAAAACAGGATCGTGAAGAGATATTTGTACTCCATGTTTATAGCCGCATTATTTACAACAGCCAAGATATGCAAACAACTCAAGTGTCCATCAGAGGAAGAATGGACAAAGATGTGATGTACACCCACACACATCAGTTCAGTTCAGTTCACTCGCTCAGTCGTGTCCAACTCTTTGTAACCCATGAACCGCAGCATGCCAGGCCTCCCTGTGCATCACCAACTCCTGGAGTTCACTCAAACTCATGTCCACTGAGTCAGTGATGCCCTCTAACCATCTCATCCTCTGTCATCCCCTTCTCCTCCTGCCCTCAATCTTTCCCAGCATCAGGGTCTTTTCAAATGAGTCAGCTCTTCACATGAGGTGTCCAAAGTATTGGAGTTTCAGCTTCAGCATCAGTCCTTCCAAGGAATATTCAGGACTGATTTCCTTTAGGTTGGACTGGTTGGATCTCCTTGCAGTCCAGGGGACTCTCAAGAGTCTTCTCCAACACCACAGTTCAAAAGCATCAATTCTTTGGCGCTCAGCTTTCTTTATAGTCTAACTCTCACATCCATACGTGACCACTGGAAAAACCATAGCCTTGACTAGACAGACCTTTGTTGACAAAGTAATGTCTCTGCTTTTCAATATGCTGTCTAGGTTGGTCATAACTTTCCTTCCAAGGAGTAAGCGTCATTTAATTTCATGGCTGCAATCACGATCTACAGTGATTTTGGAGCCCAGAAAAATAAAGTCAGCCACTGTTTCCACTGTTTCCCCATTGATTTGCCATGAAGTGATGGAAACAGATGCCATGATCTTAGTTGTCTGAATGTTGTTTTAAGCCAACCTTTTCACGCTCTTCTTTCACTTTCATCAAGAGGCTCTTCAGTTCTTCGCTTTCTGCCATACGGGTGGTATCACCAGCATATCTGAGGTTATTGATATTTCTCCCGGCAATCTTGATTCCAGCTAGTGCTTCATCCAGCCTGGCATTTCGCATGATGCACTCTGCATAGAAGTTAAATAAGCAGGGTGACAATATACAGCCTTGATGTACTCCTTTCCTGATTTGGAACCAGTCTGTTGTTCCATGTCCAGTTCTAACTGTTGCTTCTTGACCTGCATACAGATTTCTCACTA
>NW_011494815.1:1389030-1392286 GCF_000754665.1 Bison bison bison | reverse complement strand
GTGATCCACACAGTCAAAGGCTTTGGTGTAGTCTGTAAAGCAGAAGTAGATGTTTTTCTGGAACTCTCTTGCTTTTTTGATGATCCAACAGATGTTGGCAATTTGATCTCTGGTTTCTCTGTCTTTTCTAAATCCAGCTTGAATGTCTGGTAGTTCATGGTTCATGTACTGTTGAAGCCTGGCTTGGAGAATTTTGAGCATTACTTTGCTAGCACGTGAGATGAGTGCAATTGTGCAGTAGTTTGAAAACTCTTTGGCATTGCCTGTATTTGGGATTGGAATGAAAACTGACCTTTTCCAGTCCTGTGGCCACTGCTGAGTTTTCCAAATTTGCTGGCATATTGAGTGCAGCACTTTTACAGCATCATCTTTTAGGATTTGAAATAGCTCAACTGGAATTCCATCATCTCCAATAGCTTTGTTCATAGTGATGCTTCTTAAGGCCCACTTGACTTTGCATTCCAGGATGTTTGGCTCTAGGTGAGTGATCACACCATCGTGGTTATCTGGATTATGAAGATCTTTATTGTATAGTTCTGTATATTCTTGCCACCTCTTCTTAATATCGTCTGCTTCTGTTGGTCCCTACCATTTCTGTCCTTTATTGTGCCCATCTTTGCATGAAATGTTCCCTTGGTATCTCTAATTTTCTTGAAGAGATCTCTAGTCTTTCCCATTATATTATTTTCCTCTATTTCTTTGCATTGATCACTAAGGAAGGCTTTCTTATCTCTCCTTGCTATTCTTTGGAACTCTGCATTCAAATGGGTATATCTTTCCTTTTCTCCTTTGCTTCTTTTCTTTTTTCAGCTATTTGTAAGGCTTCCTCAGACAACCATTTTGCCTTTTTGCATTTCTTTTTCTTGGGGATGGTCTTGATCACTGCCTCCTGTACAGTGTCACGAACCTCCATCCATAGTTCTTCAGGCACTCTATCAGATCTAATCCACTGAATCTATTTGTCAGTCCCACTGTATAATCGTAAGGAATTTTATTTAGGTCACACCTGAATGGTCTAGTGGTTTTCCCTACTTTCTTCAATTTAAGTCTGAATTTTGCAATAAGGAGTTCATGATCTGAGACAGAGTCAGCTCCCGGACTTGTCTTTGCTGACTGTACAGAGCTTCTCCATCTTTCGCTGCAAAGAATATAATCAATCTGATTTTCTGTACTGATCATCTGGTGATGTCCATGTGTAGAGTCTTCTCTTGTGTTGTTGGAAGAGGGTGTTTGCTATGACCAGTGTGTTCTCTTGGCAAAACTCAGCCTTTGACCTGCTTCATTTGGTACTCCAAGGCAAATTTGCCTGTTACTCCAGGTATCTCTTGACTTCATTCTTTTGTATTCTAGTCCCCTATAATGAAAAAGACATCTTTTATGGGTGTTAGTTCTAGAAGGTCTTGTAGGTCTTTATAGAACCATTCAACTTCAGCTTCTTCAGCATTACTGGTTGGGGTATAGACTTGGATTACTGTGATACTGAGTGGTTTGCCTTGGAAATGAACAGAGATCATTCTGTCATTTTTGAGATTGCATCCAAGTACTGCATTTTGGACTCTTTTGTTTACTTTGGTGGCTACTCCATTTCTTCAAAGGGATTCTTGCCCACAGTGGTAGATATAATGGTCATCTGAGTTAAATTCACCCATTCCAGTCCATTTTAGTTCACTGATTCCTAAAATGTCAATGTTCACTCTTGCCTCAATTCATGGACTCTTCCAGTTTGCCTCGATTCATGGACCTAACATTCCAGGTTCCTATGCAATATTGCTCTTTACAGCACTGGACTTGACTTCCATCACCAGTCACATCCACAACTGGGTGTTGTTTTTGCTTTGGCTCCATCCCTTACTTCTTTCTGGAGTTATTTCTCCACTGATCTCTAGTAGCATATTGGGCACCTACTGACCTGGGGAGTTCATCTTTCAGTGTCCTATCTTTTTGCCCTTTCAAGCTATTCATGTATACACACACACACTAATACGATGGAGTATTACTCAACCATGAGAATAGAAGAAAATCCTGTTGCTATTTGCAACAACTTGAATGAAGCTTGAGGGCATTATGCTAAGTGAAATAAGGCACACAGAAAAAGACAAGTTCTGTATGATATGTACTTCATATATACATCATGCAAATGTAATCTTAAAAAGCCAAATCAATGGAAACACAATAGAATGGTTGTTACCAGGGGCTGGGCTGTGGGGGAAATACTGGTCAAAGGCTATAACCTTCCATCATGATTGACAAGTTTTGGGGACCTAATGTACAGCATGGTGATTATAGCTAATAACCCCTCCTTTCACCTCTGGTAACCATAAGTTTGTTTTCTATGTCTGTGAAACTACTTCTGCTTTGTAAATAAGTTCATTCTTGTAGATTCCGTATGCAAGTGATACCACTCATTTCTCTTTGTCCGATTTACTTCATGTAGTACAGTCATCGCTAGGTCCATTCTCGCTGCAATTTGCCAACACATCTTCATAGAAAGCTGACTTTCAGAACAGACCGTTGGCAAAAGATCTGAGGGTCAATTTCTCACAGGTGAGAAGCACGGCACAGGCCTTGTTTACAAACCCAGAAAGACCTGCTGGGATTTTTCTCTGCTCTCATCTCGGTCGTGAGGGGTTAAGCCTCTGCGGACCCTCAGGGATTTCAGCCTGGACTCCCAGGTCGTTAATCACTGGGGACCAGGGCTGCAGGAGCAACACTTACTAGCAATTAACCTACAGTAGAGGGAGCATTGTTCCCCCCACCTCCCTGCACTCCCTCATCTGCACGCCCAATTACTCTAAATTAACATTTACCAAGCAAAGTGCCTGTTAATTGGAAGGGCAGTAGAAAGAAAGGCCACACACCTACCCAGTCTAACTTAATAACCTGAAAAGAAGCCATTAATTAACAGGAAACGCAGCACATTCAGATCTTGTTTGGCTGGTTCGCTGTTAACATGGGTTTGTGTTTCTGAGCTCCGCTCTGGTCTCCCCACTCCCTTGCCTCCAGTACCTCTGATTATAAAAAACACACTCATAAGTGTGTCCACATTGACTGGGTCCTTACAGGTTCTTGGAAACAATCTTCTTGTTGTCTAGATGGGGAAACTGAGGCAGAGAAAAAAGGAGAAGAGGACTGCCCAGGGTCACACATTCAGACAGCAGCCAGTGCCCCCCTGACAGGGACTTCTCTGTGCCACCCTGTGCACTGTGGGCCGCATCCTCTCTGGTCCCCAGGTGCCAGACAGGCAAGTTTGTTAACT
>NW_011494815.1:1373696-1388877 GCF_000754665.1 Bison bison bison | reverse complement strand
GGCTCACTCCCTGGCCCCTCCCCAGGTATGCAGCTGGGCTGAATGGCACCCACAATCCTCCAGACCAGTTATCCGAGGGTCCTGGCAGACACTTCTCTTTCACCCCTGTTCCCATGCCCTGTCCATTTGAATCCTTGGCTTCATGCAAACCCAGCTCTTCTCTTCCTGCACACGCACGCGATCTCCATCCCAGCTGGGCCTCCTCCTGGCCTGGCGGTGCCTGAGGTCACCTCTCTCTTCCATTCTCCACAGTGACTGTTACACACTTTTCTGACTTTCCTCAAGCCCCTCACCCATCCCTCCCTGTTCTTATCAGATAACTGCCCCTCCCTCCTCAAGAAAGTGGGCACTGTCAGGGAGGGGATTCTGCTTCATTCCCTTCCTTCCTGCTGGGCTCAGCCTGCCCTCCTGCAGGGCTGCCCTGTAGTTGAAGAGGTGTCCCGCATTCCCCACCTGGGCTCCCAGTCTGCGCCTCCTCTGGGACCTTGCTCCTCTCTTGCCTCTTGGTCTTGACCATCTCACTCTCTCCAGGATTCTTCTGCCACACTGGAAGACTCTGAAGTGACTCCCATCCTACAACAGCCCTGCTTCCCCTGCACCCTCCTCCAGCCTCCCTCCCTCCTTCCCTCCTCGACTTCCTTCCTTCCGTGTTGCGCTGGTTACATTCCTTGTATATTCTCAACCTCGTACTCACTCTCAATTGCCCTACGGAAATGCTCTTCCCTAAATTCAAAATTAGCTCCTTGTATCAAATCAGGAGATGTGTTTTTAGTTTCTTTTTTTTTAAATATGACCCCATTTTTTAGAATTTTCTACTGCTGATGACTCCCTTCCTCCTTCCTGAAATTCATGGTCCTTGGCTCCCATGGAACCACTTTTCATCTTCCAGGTGTCTTGTTCCATCTGTCCCTTCATCAGACATTCTCCACGGTCAGCCCCATCCAGTCAGGCGGCTTCCACTGCCAACTCAGTGATGACGTTGCTGCTGCTGATGACGGCAGTGACTCTCAGATTATACTGCACCCAGATCTGACTCCTGAGGATCAGGATCATCTCCAGCCACCTGGCAGACATCTCACTTGGGACTTTAAGAAGCATCTCACACTCACCATGTTCAAACTGAGCTCATTATCTTTCCTTTGTCTGCTTCTCCCTGAGGGCTTCCTGTGTCATTGAAAATGCCACCGCGCACATGGGAGTCACCCCTTCCCCTACCTCTCCTGTCCAGTCAATCAATTAAACATCAAACCCTACATATTCAGTCTCCGAGGGGCCTCTGTACCCCTACTCCCATTACTTGAGCTGTGACAAATTCCAGTCTCACCTCCCTACTACCAGAGTAATCTTGCTAAATCTATATTTTATCCAGTTGCACCCTTCAGTGGCTCAGCACTGCACCCACGTCAAGGGTCAAGCTCTTTAGAACAATGCCAGATTCTTCAAGACCACACACTGGAAAAATCTATGGACTAGGACAAGTGTTCTCATCTCGGCCTCAATTTTCTCATCTTAAAAATCAAACATCCCTGCAACAATCTTAGAACTTTGATATCTGTTTCCTGACTTAAGACATGAAAACACTTCCATGAGGTAGGCATTACTGCCTCCATTTCACAGATGAGAATAATTGAGTCTCACAGAGTCTGAGGTCAAAATATAATTATGGCAGGATGTAAACTCCTGCAGGAGACTCACCATACCTTTTCCATGATCCCAGAGCTCAATAATCCAAGGAAGCAGAACAGGGGTCTTCCAGTGACTCAGAGATCACCCCGATCACATCACAGATCCAAGAGACCTTCTCATGTTGCACATGCTTCCTGTTGCCCTGTACCTGGGGCCTGAGTCTTACCCTGAGTGCTGGGTCAGAGAGAATTGCTTCCATACCTACTCTCAGATGGGATTGGAATGATGGATGAGCAAAGGATCAATAGCCATCTGTCCGGCTCCACTGACAAGCTAATCTTTTCAGTAAACATTTCATTAGCTCCTGCCAGGCTGCTTGCACCTGCTGACTGAGAGGCAGAAGAGGGTCGGTGAGGGGCCTCTGCTTTATCATATGGTTCATATGTCATGTTGGTGGGGGTCTCCTGGCCCCTAAGCTTTGCTAGAACACCGGTATCATGTACCAGGAGAATCTGAAACATTCCCAAGGTTTTGGTAAATTCCTGGAGATGACTGTTTTTTTTGTCCCCTTTAGCTTTTCCCCAAAGAAGCTTTCATGACCCACCATCTAAATGAGACCTCTCCAGTCCCATTCCATTTTAAGTCCTTACAAATTTAGTCTTCCCTTCATTGTGCTTTTACTGCTCTTGTTGCTGCTACTGTAAGTTGTACCAACAGTAATAGCAAACAAAACATCTAGTGAGCACCCACTGTATGCTGGGCACCCTGCTAAGTGTCTCGCATGCATTACAACAGCCCTGTGAGGTAGGGCTATTATACCTGTGCATTTGGCAGGTGAGCAATGACTCTCTGAGAGGTTAAATGGGCAAGCAAGGCCTAGATCCTGGGTTTGTCTACTTCCAAAGTCCAAGCTCTTACTCACCATGTCACATTTGCAATTTGTGGAATTATTTGACCAACTTGTGGCTCCCTGAGCAGACTGTAAACTCTGCAAAGATGCAGAGCATGTTTGATTGCTTCACCACTATGTCCTGAGCATAATGATTTTTTAAAAAGTGATACAAGGTATTACACTGAAGTTTGTTTAACTTTTATTGGTGGTGATGGTTTAGTCGCTCAGTCGTGTCTGACTTTTGTGACTCCATGGACTGTAACCATCCAGGCTCCTCTGTCCATGGGATTTTCCAGGAAAGAATACTGGAGTGGGTTGCCATTTCCTTCTTCAGGGGATCTTCCTGACCCAGGAGTCAAACCTGGGTCTCTTGCATTGCATTGCTCCCAGGCTAGTGGAGATAAGAAGCTGATTTTTATTTTATTTTTGACATACAGATTCCGTCTTCACAGCTTCTTGGGGAAGACTGCAAATACCACTAGCTTGGGTGATCCCTCACTTAGCTCCACATCCTGGCTTCTTAAAACCAAACTACATCTGGAAACCATCCTCATGCTAGCTGATAACGCCTACCTTCCTACTGCAATAAACAAGCTACTCCAGTTTTGCATGTCAGGGGGTGTCCCTCATTTTCAGAATTATGTTCACTGGCTTTCTTGGAGGTCTGTAGCCTCTCACCTCCTCATAGTCTCCCCTGTTCATTCTCCTGCTCTATTTTGACTGCTTTGGACAGTTCTTCCAAGTAATTTAAAGTTTTATCTCCAGTTCAACAAAAATTGTTGCTGTTGGATGACCTTCAGGAAAAGAAAAGGGATAAGGTGACATCATGTCATGAGGTGACTTTTTGGGGATTGGGATGAAGCATTCTGGGGGGCAGTCCCGGCAGCTTGTTGGCATGTAGACTGTAGGCTCCCTGGTACCAGATCATTTGGGTCTTCATATTTCAGGGAAAGGACCAAGCCAGGCCTTTTCGTGTCTGATTCTAAAGTCCTTGGTCCTAAACACTACATTACTACACTACCTTACAAGGTCTCCATTAGCCATGTTGTTGAAAGAAAAATAGAAAACACTGATAAGCTAAAATAAACAATTACAATTACCCATCATGTTTCCAGTATTCTTGCCTGGAAAATTCCATGGACAAGGGAGCCTGGTGGGCTACAGTTCATGAGGTTGCAAAGAGTTGGACACGACTAAGCGGCTGAGCACGCACGCGCGCACACACACACATCATGTTTCCACTTAGAGAAAACCACTGTCAAATAAATGATATGGTGGTTAAAAGCACTCAGACCTTTTCTATACGTATAAAAGTGAAAGTTACTCAGTCGTGGTGAAAGTCCGACTCTTTGTGACCCCATGGGACTATACAGTCCATTGAATTCTCCAGGTCAGAATACTGGAGTGGGTAGCCTTTCCCTTGTCCGGGAGATCTTCCCAACCCAGGGACTGATCCCTGGTCTCCTCCATTACAGGCGGATTCTTTACCAGCTGAGCCACCAGGGAAGCTCAAGAATACTAGAGTGGATAGCCCATCCTTTTTCCAGAGGATCTTCCCAACCCAGGAATCAAACCCAGGTCTCCTGCATTGCAGGTAGATTCTTTACCAGCTGAGCTACCAGGGAATGAACACAAAATATTATCACATTAGGCATGTGATTCTGAAACCAGATACTTAGCACTATGTGTTTCCATAGTAATGAACACAGATTTATTTACCTTTTAGTGGCGCTGTGGTATTCTAGTGCATGCAGGGAGTGTGAATTAACTAGTCCTCTATGGATGTGCTCTGCTTCTAATTTTTAACTTTTTATACAATGCTGCATTGAATATTCTTGAATACATATCCCTGTGTACTTACTTGAGTTTCCCCCGCTAAGTCAGGGTTTCTCAACAATGACACTATCGATGTTCTGGACCAATAATTCTTAACCTCAGAGGGCTGTTCCGTACATCATAGCATGTGTCACCTTTGATTTCTTTCATTACTATCTCATAGTTTTATTCTGAGTACAGGTCTTCTGCCTCCTTAGGTTTATTCCTAGGCATTTTATTCTATTTGTTGTGATGGTGAATGGGATTGTTTCCTTAATTTGTCATCCCGATCTTTTGTTGTTAGTGTACAGGAATGCAAGAGATCTCTGTGTATTAATTTTCTAATCTGCAACTTTACCAAATTCATTGATGAGCTCTGGTAGTTTTCTGGTAGTATATTTAGGATTTTCTAAGTATAGTATCATGTCATCCACAAACAGTGACAGTTTTACTTCTTTTCCAATTTGGCTTCCCATTATTTCTTTTTCTTCTCTGATTGCCGTGGCTAGGACTTCCCAAACTATGTTGAATTAAAGTGATGAGAGTGGACATCTTTGTCTTGTTCCTGATGTTAGAGGAAATGCTTTCAGTTTTTCACCATTGAGAATGTTTGCTGTGGGTTTGTTGTATATGGCCTTTATTATGTTGAGGTAGGTTCCTTCTATCCCTAGTTTCTAGAGAGTTTTTATTATAAATTGGCACTGACATGCATGCACAAATGCCAGTAGCTGTAGCATAACCCTTTCCCCATATCTTGACAATCATTATCTCCAGATTGCCAAATGTCCCCCAGCTGGCAAATGCTCCTGCTTGAGAACCACTGCCCTAAGGATAAAAACTCCTAAATCAAAAGGTTAAAGGATATGCATATTTTAAGACTTTTGTTACCTATGCCAAATCGCCTTCCAAAAGTTGCATATCTATCTCGTTACACTCCAAGAATGTATGACAGTGCTCGCTTCATCACTCTACGAATATGAGCGTTATATCCATCATTTAATAATTTATTAAGACAAAAGTTCTCTCACTGTTTGATTTTTTATTACTAAAGCTGAACATTAAAAATACCACGTTGATTGTATTCATTGGTTATAGTTTCTGTGGTGAACTCTCTCTCCTTATAATTTACCATTTTTTCTTTTGGAATATTCTTTTCCTTTCTTATTTTTCTGTCATCTTTTAATTTATCAAAGAAAAAGTACATCCCTTTCATAGCTTGCTGTTTGTCTTTCTGTCCTGATATCTATGGTAGTATTTGTTTAAAATCCTTAGGAATATCATATGCAACATGACATGTTTTTCCAACAAACTGTGGAAAATTCTTCAAGAGATAGGAATACCAGACCACCTGACCTACCTCCTGAGAATCTGTATGCAGGTCAAGAAGCAACAGTTAGAACTGGACATGGAAAAACAGACTGGTTCCAAATCGGGAAAGGAGTACATCAAGGCTGTATACTGTCACCCTGCTTATTTAACTTCTATGCAGAGTACATCATGTGAAATGTTGGGCTGGATGAAGCAGTAGCTGGAGTCAAGATTGCTGGGAGAAATATCAATAACCTCAGATATACAGATAACACCACCCTTATGGCAGAAAGCAAAGAACTAAAGAGCCTCTTGATGAAAGTGAAAGAAGAAAGTGAAAAAGTTGGCTTAAAACAACATTTAGAAAACTAAGATCATGGCGTCTGGTCCTATCACTTCATGGCAAATAGATGGGGAAACAATGGAAGAGACTTTTTCTTGGGCTCCAAAATCACTGCAGATGGTGACTGCAGCCATGAAATTAAAAGATGCTTTCTCCTTGGAAGAAAAGCTATGACCAACCTAGATGGCATATTAAAAAGGAGAGACATTACTTTGCCAACAAAGGTCCATCTATTCAAAGCTATGGTTTTTCCAGTAGTCATGTATGAATGTGAGAGTTGGACTATAAAGAAAGCTGAGCACCGAAGAACTGATGCTTTTGAACTGTGGTGTTGGAGAAGACTCTTGAGAGTCCCTTGGACTGCAAGGAGATCCAACCAGTCCATCCTAAAGGAAATCAGTCCTGAATATTCATTGAAAGGACTAATGTTGAAGCTGAAGCTCCAATACTTTGGCCACCTGATGGGAAGAACCGACTCATTTGAAAAGACCCTGATGTTGGGAAAGATTGAAGGCAGGAGGAGAAGGGGATAAGAGGATGAGATGGTTGGATGGCATCACCGACCATGTAGACATGAATTTGAGTAAACTCTTGAGAGCTGGTGATGGACAGGAAAGCCTGGCATGCTTCAGTCCATGGGGTCATAAAGAGTCAGACATGACTGAGTGACTGAACTGATCATATGCAGGGCCAGGGACAACATCCTTGTGTATTTGCTTTTTAGGGGCTCTGTGTTCCCTGACAGTGAACCTCTGACCTGGCTGGTCTTTGCCTGGTAGAGGAGGTCATTTGGGTCTTTCCCTTGTATATTAAAATCTGCTGAATGTTCCTTTTGAGTTTGAGTCTGAAAGCCCACTTGTCAGGAGGCAGTCTTGATCTGGGAAGACTGACCTGGGGCTTGACCATAATTAGTTCAGGTTAATTATTGCCGATCTGTAGATTCGCAGCCCAGAGCCTTTCTTCCCCTGAGCTGGGGCCTCTGGAGGTTTCTTTTATGAGCTCCGAACCCTGAGGGAGGACTTAAAGTAATGAATTTTCCTGTAATCAGATTTGAGGGTTTGTTCCCTGAGCTATCCAGTCAATTGGAGAATTGAGCACTGACTGGTTTATTTGGCCAAAGGATGCCGGAGATGAAGCACAAGACATCTGATAAGCAACCTGGTGAGTATACTGAAAAAATACTTAACAATCAGAGACATCCACCTCTTCTGCTTCATGAAGTTTTTAGAGGGAATAGAGGCATTTACAAGGAGAGGATATCATCTGCGAGTTATTCAGGAAAGACTAGCTCAGGGGTAGTTTTTGTTTTGAGTATCCAATAATCGGACTGAGAGTCCAATTATCCTCCAGTGAAACCTTGTGAGTTTCATCTTAAACTTCTTCACCATAGGAGTAACATGGCTTGCAGATGCTTATAAGTATTTAATTTGCTAAGTATTTACTCAGCATTCATTTGTTTGTTCATTTATCCATGCAGTCACCAGAAGGCACTGTGGATGTAGAATGCATTATATGGGGTTCCTGCCTGTTTTAAGACACGTGCATGCCACTTGTATTACTGAGTGAAAACATGCTTTGCAAGAGTTCATGTTATGTACATTCGGGTTCACAACATGAATATCTGTTGTAGCAAAGTTACTGAGGCTGGTTCAGGGATCTGGAAGAGGATGAGAGCAGGCTGAACTGAAGGGGAAAGGTGAGTATCCGCCCGTCAGCCCACAGGCAGTCAGTGGATGCTAGTTCCTTCTCCCAGGAGAGTCCCTCATATGGAGCTCTCAGAACTGCAACAGCCTCACTTGGTCTGAACTTGGATAAAAGCTCCATGCAGATGGGCTTCCCAAAGAACAGGAGAGGACAAGTCCAGACTTTTGTGTTACTTTGAGGCATCAAGGTCAGAAATAGAAGGGAGCTGCAGCGATATCTTCTTGTCCTGTGGTGAGTGCCTAAATGGCCAAATGCAGGCCCCAGGCCTAGTAGGGCCTCTAACAGACAGAAGCATCCCAGCCCAGAGCTCCATGGGGCCCTGCGGCGGGGAGGCAGCCAGGTGGGAGTGTGGGCAGAGGCTGCAGAGAGGACCCTTCTGCCCTGTGACCCATCACTGCAGAGAACCATAAACTGCACACCACACCAAACCTGGTGAGACGCCATGCCGAACTTGAAACTCCCATAAACACTGTATGTATCTGTATCTATTATCTAGATGTCAGTGCACTTTCTTATTGTTTTAGGATTGTCTGTTTGTATGTCACTCTTCTAGAGGCTCTTTTGATTACATTCATTTCTTGTTTTTCTTTATAGTTGCATGATTTTTCTTTCCTGTTTAGCAAGCCTTACGGTGATATAAAGGGAATTCTTGCAGTGAAGTTCCCACTCAACCCACTTCTTCTCAGGAGTTGCTAACTAGTTACAGACAGGAATGTAGGTTATAAAACTTTAGAGAAAAGACTGCTTTACATACAAATATTTCAACAGAGAAGTTCATTCTGGAGGGATGTGAAGCTCTCAAAACTGTCATTCTGGGTTGATTTCATTCCATAGTTAATTCCAATAAAGGAGAAAAGAGAGAGGCAGCCGAAGGCACAGGCATGGGTGGGCAGGAAGTGGTGCCAGGCTCAAGAAACATGACTGCCTTGGGCCAAAGATGCAGGAGGAACATGCACATCACAAACCTGCAGGAGGTAGACAAGGGCATGCAAGGACATGGTAAGGATGGTAGCCACTGTGGCCGAGATGTGTGGTGGTGGCGAGTCGCTCAGTCGTGTCCAACTCCTGTGACCCCATGGACTGTAGCCCACCAGGCTCCTCTATCCATAGGATTTTCCAGACAAGAATACTGGAGTGGGTTGCCATTTCCTTCTCTAGGAGATCTTCTTGACCCAGGGATCAAACCCGGGTCTCCTGTACTGCAGGTAGATTCTTTACCAACTAAGCTATCAGGGAGGCAAATGTGTGGGAAAGGGCCAAAAAGCTTTGCTGGTTGTGCTCTGTGTGAACTCGAGACTGCATTTAAGTGCTGTTAACAGTGACCTGAGAAACCATGGCTTCAGTGAAACAGGGGTGCACTTTTCCTCTTGGGCAGTGCAGAGTTGCTCTGGCGGCCTTACCATGCCGTTACAACTTTCTGTCTTTCTGCCCTGCCATCCTTCCTATGTGGCTTCCCTCTGCACGTTCCCCTCATGGCTCATGGTGGCTGCCAGTGCTCCTACTGGGAAGAAGAAGGGAGTAGGGAAGAGCACAAAGGGTGTCTTCCGAATTTGTTAGTGCCCTTTATAAAGTAGTTCCCCAGAACCCGCCTCTTGCCCAGTGACTTCCGCTTACTTCAGATGGACCACCCCATCTGCAAAGGAGGCTATGTGTGTGTCGGTCACTCAGTCGTGTCCGACTCTTTGTGACCTCATGGACTCAAGCCCACCAGGCTCCTCCATCCATGAAAATCTCCAGGCAAGAACACTGAAGCGGACTGACATTCCCTTCTTCAGGAAAGGAGGCTGAGACACCAGTTTTGTAGTGTGGCCACATTCAACAATCAGGGGGATCCTGTTACAAGGAGAGAGGAGAGAATAGACGATGGCCAGGCAAGTAGCAATTTGTGATACAAGCTCAAGGAAGACAGTGAACAAAGATGGCAAAGCACCCTTCCTCCCCTCCGCAACTCAGGATGCACAGTGCACTGTCACTAAGCAAGAGAAGGCTCAGACCCGAAGCTCTAACTAATCTGCTCCTATCTTCTTAAAATGTAAGAGGAAAGTTCAGGTCTAGGGAAACGGAGGAGATAGAGCATAATTTAAAAGGACTTCAAGTTCTAACCCCTTAGGTAGTTTTAACACAGGGCAGTGACAGGACTGAGAGATCCTGGAGAACCTGACGGAGAGGGGCTTGAACGGCATCACGCTATCTGAAGTGTGATTCCCAAGATGCTACTGGAGGGTATTAATACATGAAGAAATGGCTCCAGGGTCAAAACATTTGGGAAACTCTGGATTAAACTAAGTGAAACTGTTTATTTCACTGCAGAAAATGTTGGCGTCATTAACATGCTCACTGAGCTTGTAATTTTTTGCTTTTCTTTCTAAAAGAGAGCATCTCCAAGTTTGTTTGACCATGGAAGTCACTTCTTGCAGAGGGTCCCCTGGGATGTACCCAGATTAAATACTGGGGAAATAGTGGTGTGGGTAGAGGCTGCTGCCTTATCCGGGCTCTGGCTTTCTCAAAGTGCTACCCATGGAACACTTAGCCCAGAATCAGCTTAGCCCTATTTCAGACCCACTGAATCACAATCTCAGGGCTGTGGCCTGGAAACCTGCATTTTCCCAAGCTCTCTGGATAATTCTTATACTCACTGAAGTTTGAGATCCACCAGATGACAGAGCTGAGCCTTCACTTTACAAAGAGTATGACTTGAATTTACATCCAGGGAGCTCCTCCCGGTCCCCTCAAAACTCATTTCTCTCATCACCATTTGGTATCTGGCTAATTTTCTCAGCTCTCTTCAGAGCAACTTGCATTTATCTTTATTGCCTGTCTCTTTATTGATTTAGGTTCTTCTCTGCAATTCGTCAAGCTTGGATTGTATTTTAATCTTGTCCTCCAAAGTAGCTAAGATCCCTTCCAGCTTTGTATCATGCAGAGATCTGATTAGCTGGGTCTCGATTCCATCCTTCAAGTCATTAATGAAAATATTAAATGGTCCTGGGTTGGTATGAAGGTCTTCAGGGTTGTAAGTAGATGTATGGCCTCCATATCTGCCACTGGCCTCTGCTGCGTACAGTCAGAGGTTGGATCACACCCAGGATTTCAGTTGTAGGTTACCATTTCCTAATTTACAAACCCATGCATGTAATGCAAATCTAAGTAGGAAAAAACCCCATTGACCAATAAATATTAGACCAGCAAATGGCTTTAAGGCCTCTTCAGCCTTTCCTCTCACATCAGTGCCACACTGACCACAGGGTGAAGAAGGTTATACCCAATGTGTGCATCAAAAAGATCAATTTTTATACAAAAGGCAGCTCAGCTCCAACTTTGAGGTACACCATTCCAGGCAGAGGCAAGCCCGTAACACGCAGCTTCTACATCATAATCCAGTAAGAGCTCACTTTTCTGAGCATTTCCTAAGTGCCGGACATGGCTCTCACCTCTTTACACGTGTTCATCAACACCCCTATGGTGTGAGTACTGTGGCCATCACCCTTCTTCAGATGGGCCATCTGAGGCGTGTAACACACATGTAGTGCCTGAGCCGGGAAGCGTCAGAGCAAGATCTCAGACTCAGGCAGTCCACTGGCTCTGACCCGTGGTGGTGGAGGGGCCAGAAACGTGCAGGTGTCCCCGCTTTCAGAGAGCAGAAGGGAGCACCGCAGTTTCCTGTAGGAGCTGGGCCTTCATGTCAGATCTCAGTGACAGCCCAGGGGTGAGCTGGGGCGGTTCTGAGGGGAATCGACACTCACGAGTTGGCCACATGAGCACCGGAGCAAACCTGGTGGCTGGTGACTTCTCGGTCAAATGCCCGCCAAAGCAACTGACAGAAGCCACACACTCACCTCAGTCCCTCAGCCTCTCGGTTGCTGTTTCATGAGATGATGTGCATTCCATTAGTCAGTCAAGCTGAGACAGTGAAGGCCAGGGCCCCTAGAATAAAAAAAAAACTGCCACTGCCACTCACTGGGCCAGTAAGAGGAGGCTGGGAGGCTGGAGGGCCTTTGTTTTGTTAGGTCTGTGGAGCGCTTTGTCCGTCAGCCGCCAGAGGGCGATGGCCGTCCATACATCAGATATTCCTGTGGGGGTGGGGGGCAGCATCTGCCTGGGAGACCTGGGGCTGATGGTAGGGATTTCCTCCACCCCCAGAGCTTTTAGAAACCTTCATGGCAGTGGCATTCCAATCTTAGGGAGCAGTCTAGTTTAAGAACGGTTCCTGAGGTACAAAGACACTTGATTTGGGAGAACATAAGAGAAACTGAGCTCAGACCCCAGCGCTGATGCTCAGAGGCTGTGTTTAAGCCCCAGCCTTAGTTGCCTCATCTGTAAAGTGGGGATAACACTGCTTGTCCACCTATCTTCCCAAGTGCTCACAAGGCTTAAATGAGACAAAGGAAGTGAAGGAGCTCTGAGCAATATGACTTGTGAAGACAAGAGATTTTGATGAAAGCTGCTGTGTTTGTTGCCAGCATCCTTCCCGTCCGCAGAGAAGGAGGCGGAGCCCAAGGAGCCTACTGCTTGCTCTGAGGTCGCAGGGAGCAGCCTTTGTGTCACGGAAGCTGGCTACTCTGTGGTTAGTGGCACAGAGTAGTGTCCCTACATCTGAAACATAGAGGGCAAGGGAGGCGGGGCACCTGGGGGGGGGGCGCTTGCTCACAGTTCATGGATGCTGTCCCACACTGACTCGCTTTGTGACTTAAGGTAAGTCTCGCAATCTGTACAGTGGGCAGGAGGTAGGATCTCTGCCCTTCTAGCTGCTCCCAGCCTTCAGCGCCCCCTGAGTTGTTATGACAAAGCAGGGAAGTCGCAGGGAGAGAAAGGCTGCTCATACTGGGAGCTGGAGGGGAGGGGTGAAGAGTAGCCCCTGACGCACAGGGAACCTTGGACTTCTCCTCCCTTCCTCTGGGCCTTGATCTTCTCATCTGTGGAACTGGCAGATTGGACTAGTTGATCTAGTCCAACCATTTTTTTTTTTTTGAAAGTCGCTCAGTCGTGTCCGACTCTTTGCGACCCCATGGACCACACTATCCATGGAATTCTCTAGGCCAGAATACTGGAGTGGGTAGCCCTTCCCTTCTCCAGGGGATCTTCCCAACCCAGGAATCGAACCCAGATCTCCTGCATTGCAGGCAGATTCTTTACCAACTGAGCTATGAGGGAAGCCCCTTAGTCCAACCATTATCTCCCCACAATTCTGTCTCAATAAATACCCATAGAATCCATATGGACTCTAAAATTCCCTGATTGTGATTCCATTAGGAAAACAGACAAGCAAGCAGACACTTTGCCTCAGATTGGTCCTGACCTCTAGAGTGCCCCGAAGTGTCCCAGCTGAGCGGAGGCTGGAGAACGTTCCCATGTGCACTCGGGGTCTTCTTGCCACTATCATCAAAGGGTAAATGCTGGAACCCCAAGTCCCTCTAAACGATGGGCTAAGCTGCCTTTCTGATGCTCCAGGCCTGGATGCTGAGCTCCACCTTCAGGCTGCTGCCATAGCTGCCCCTTGTCCAGTCTCTGGTGTCCTCATTTCCAACAGACTGAGGCTCTGTCAGCTCCATGTTGACGCCTGGTCTTTTTGTGGCTCCAGGGGCTCATGGAACAGTATTACATGGTATGGCCCATGTTTCTTCAGTTTTATCTTCTAATGCTTCCATTGATTTTTAAATTCCAGTGAAAATATAAAGCCAACGGAAGTTTATGGAATGTAGGAAAGGAGAATCCATCTAAAATCTCTTCAACTTGGAACTAGGATTACCTCCTCCTATCCCCAAGATCTGCATTTCTGCCCTCTCCATCCTCTTTGCTCTATTCAAGGCACATTACCTCCCAGTTTCAAACAAGTCTTCCTCTGCTGCTGTGCTTACATTAGGACACAGTCTGGCTTCCCGCTTCCCCAGCTGTGACACCAGCATTAACCTCTTCTAGGCTCCTTTCTTGGAGAAGGCAATGGCACCCCACTCCAATACTTCTGCCTGGAAAATCCCATGGACGGAGGAGCCTGGAAGGCTGCAGTCGCTGAGGGTCGGACACAACTGAGCGACTTCACCTTCACTTTTCACTTTCATGCATTGGAGAAGGAAATGGCAACCCACTCCAGTGTTCTTGCCTGGAGAATCCCAGGGACGGGGGAGCCTGGTGGGCTGCTGTCTATGGGGCTGCACACAGTCAGACACGACTGAAGTGACTTAGCAGCAGCAGCAGCAGGCTCCTTTCTAAGATGAAGACTGGATCCCATCAGTCTCTCTCTTAGAGATACAGGTGGCTCCTCTTTGCCTTCAGGTAAGCCCAGCATCACTGTCCTTAGGTTGCTACCACACAGAATAATAGCAAAGACTAATTTTCATTGTACTTTCTGTATTTCAGGCTCTTTGCTAAGTGCTGTACGTATTCTACTTATTGCATCCTCATAAGCATTTTAAGAGGTGGGTCATATTATTATCCACTTTTTGCAGATAGGAAAATTGAGGCACTGAAAAGTGATCCAAGCTCAAAGTCACCTAGTCAGAAGGGATGGTGCTGGTATTTGAATCCTGTTTTGGAAGACTGCTGCTTATCACAGTATAATCCCATCTCTTCATTTTGAGAAGCTTCCTCAGATTACTCTTGAGGGACAGAGTTCAAAGTCTCTTTATCTTTGCCTCCAAGTTTTCTTATTATGATCCCCCTTGAAAGACACTTTGCCATGTGCCTCTCTGCTCTGTTACTAGATTGGAAACAACTCAAGCAGATGAAGGCAGAGATGCTCAGAAAACACTGGTTAACTTGAATCCCCCTCTGCCCTGGTAGATCCCCTGTATCATACCACTTTCTCACCCCCTCCTCATCCTCTCTGCATTGGGCTCTGCATGTGCCTCCACCCAAGTCTCCAGGGACACACATCCTCGTGTCCAGGTACAGGGTCCTGCCTGGACTCTGATGTGGCCCCTTCCCCTTGCCAAAGCTTTCTCCCCTTGCAGTCTCCAGCACGCTCCCCACAACTGGTCATTTTGCCTCTGCCAGCTTCTCTTCTGTTTCCATCCACAATCCTCCCACCCAAGTCAGGGAGCTGTCCCCAGCTGTGCCCCCACCACCATTACATGGCCCCCTCACAGCCCAGACTGGGGACACAGGAGCAGTTCATAAACACGAGCTGGATGAATATTTAAAGGGAAGTAGTAAGTAGTATATTAACAACTTACATGGATGTTGTAATGATCCACAGTGAAATATTCCCTCACCTCTTTGCAAAATTATCATTCCAAACCACGGAATACATTAGGTTTTATGATCTACTTGCTTCTTTGGGGAGATATAAACCTTGAAACATCATCTTCATATGACAGGGAAAAGAGTCCCCTGGGACACAAGATGTTTAAGAATGTTAACTGAGAATCAGAAATAGTTTGTGACTAATATCAAGGCTTTGTTTATGGACAGAAATAAATCCCCATCTAGGGCCGACCTGTACAAATCTGATCACAAATGATGAAATGGGGGAAACACTCTGAATTTAAAGAGATGAC
>NW_011494815.1:1370425-1373596 GCF_000754665.1 Bison bison bison | reverse complement strand
GCGGGGGGGGGGGGGGCGGGGCAGGGTTGCAGTGTTTAGAAGCTAATATTTTCTGACCATAAATCTCTATGCTGTTCAAACATTACTAGTCACCAACTAACATAAATATGATAGAAACTAGGAATTTATATCGATGGTCTATAGTCACCAAGGTCTGTAAGTAGGTCATATGAAATGAAGCAGTTCCTTTTTCTAGGATCATCAAAAGAGGTTCCCTCACCCTTCTTTCACTGTTCAGATGAGGAACTATCAGTGGTACTCGGGAGGATGCATTGGCTTTTGGGGGTCTGTGTGACTCAAAGTAGGGTGGGGGTCCTCACGTGGGAGCACAGCTTTGGGAGAGAGAAGACCCATGTTTGCTTCTTGCTTGTTAGACTTGGTCAGGCTACTTCCCTGTTTAAACCCCATCACATATGATATGATATATAGAAAAGCCTAAAGACTCCATACAAAAACTACTGGAACTGATAAAAAAATTCAGCAAGCACCAGGATACAAGATTAACATACACAAATCAGTTGCATTTCTTTATACCAACAATGAAATATCAGACAGGGCATGTTAAAAGAAAAACAATACCTTTTAAAATTGAACTCCTCAAAATAAAATGTTTAGGAATAAACCTGATCAAGGAGGTGCAAAAACTTCTACACTGAAAACTATAAAACATTAACAAAGGAAACTTTGTTAGTTTCCGATGATTCAAATGGAAAAATATCCCATGCTCTTGGATTGGAAGAATTAATGTTGTTAAAAGGCCATACTACCCAAAGCCATATACAGATATAGTGCAATCCTTATCAAATTACTCATGACATTTTTCACAAAACTAAAACAAATAATCCTAAAATTCATATGGGGCTTCCCTGGTGGTCCAGTGGTTAAGAATCTGCCTGCCAATGGAAAGGACACTGGTTCAAGCTCTGGTCCCGGAAGATCCCCGCATACCTCGGGGCAACTAAGCACAGAAGCCACAACTACGGAAGCCCACACACCCTAGAGTTCATGCTGCGCAACAAGAGAAGCCGCTGCAGTGAGACGCCCATGCGCTGCAGCTACAGAGTAGCCCCACTTGTCACGACTAGAGAAAGTCCACACATAGCAACTGTAAGCCAGCAGAGCTAAAATAAATAAAACAAACAAAAAAATTCATATGAAATCATGAAAGACCCAGAATTGCCAAAGCAATCTTGAAGAAAATGAGAAAAGCAGGACGCATAATCCTCTCAGACTTCAGACAATACTACAAAGCTACAGGAATCAAAACAGCATGATATCAGCACAAAAACAGACATATGGATCAATGGAAGAGAATAGAGAGTCCACAACTAAATCCACACACCTATGGTTAATTAATCTTTGACAAAGAAGGCAAGAATACACAATAGGAAAAAGTTTCTCAGCAAGTGGTATTGGGAAAGCTGGAAAAACTATGACATTCTCAGGCTTTTCTTGTTGTTTTTTAATTTGTATTAAAAAAAAATTGAGATATCTAACATTAGAGTGTCCTTATTTTTGATGATCAGTTTTGAGGAATACTGGTCAGGTATTTCATAGCATGTCCTATAGAAATTTGCCTGATACATTTTTTTCTTAGACTGAGTTTACAGGTTTGGGCGAGGAAGGCCACAGAAGCAAACTGCCATTCTCATCACATTATAGCAAGAGTACATCCCAGAAACTTGACTTATCACTGTTGATGTTGACCTTGATCAGCTGGTTGAGGCAATGTTTCTCAGATTTCTCCACTGCCAAGTTTCTCTTTTTCTCCCCTTTCATATTGTACCCTTTATGAGAGGCCCTAAAATTAACAAAGAGAAGTTATATTCCACCTGTTGAGGGTGGGGTGTCTACATAAATTATTTGGAATTCTTCTGCATGGGTAATTTGTCTTCTATTTTTCCTACGTATTTATTCAATCATTTATCTATATCAGCCTGGACTCATGGATATTTATATTTTGGGTTATAATCCAATACTACTTTATTTTGTTGCTCCTATGTCCCACTGATATACTCCCCATAAATGTGGGTTTAAAAAAATTTTTTTAGCAATTTCTTACTTTTTGGCATTATATGGTAATGCCATATAGGCTTATCTTGTATATTTTCTACACTATCCTAGGCTAAGGCATTTCTCTGTGAATCCTTTCTTTTACTGGAATCTGGTATTAGAAACCAAGAGTTGGTACCAGGTTTTCCTTTTTCCTGGGCTTTCCTGGTGACTGAGACAGTAAAGAATCTGCCTGCAATACAGGAGACCTGGGTTTGATTCCTGGGTTAGGAAGATCCTGTGGAGAAGGGAATGGCCACCCACTCCAGTATTCTTTTTTTTTTTTTATACATTGCAAAACTACAAAAAAAAAAAAAAAAACTCTTCTTCAGTACAAAAGCTGAGAGAATTCTGCACCACCAGGCACTCCAGTATTCTTGCCTGGACAGAGGAACCGGGTGGGGTTGCAAAGGGTCGGACATGACTGAATGACTAACATTTTACTTTTCTTTTGCTTTTTGTTACTGAGTCATTTGTTGCCACTGTTGCCTTGCCGGGTGAGACACAAGGTAATATATGTGTGTACACTAACCTATGTATATACATATATCTATAAAGATTTCTTTGTGTAACCACCTGTGTCTATATTACATTAAACATGAATTCAAACTAATATCTCCAACCACATCGCCACATTGATCATTTAAAGCCATCTCCCCTTGCTCACCTGAAAACTTCCACTTCAACAAGGAGATGCCTGGCTCCACCATCTGCCATCCACAGACTCATTTATTCAGTTTCAGTGGTTTCAAAATTGTTAACCTGTACACACATGCAAACAACTTTGTCAACCAGAGTGAAATGCTTGTGTGCCTTTGGTTCTGTCAGTTCAGTTCAGTCGCTCAGTCATGTCCGACTCTGTGACCCCATGAATCGCAGCACGCCAGGCCTCCCTGTCTATCACCAACTCCCGGAGTTCACTCAGACTCACGTCCATTAAGTCAGTGATGCCATCCAGCCATCTCATCCTCTGTCCTCCCCTTCTCCTCCTCCCAATCCCTCCCAGCATCAGAGTCTTTGCCAATGAGTCAACTCTTCGCATGAGGTGGCCAAAGTACTGGAGTTTCAGCTTTAGCATCATTCCCCCAAAGAAATCCCAGGGCTGATCTCCTTCAGAAT
>NW_011494815.1:1361180-1370325 GCF_000754665.1 Bison bison bison | reverse complement strand
TCCATCGAGTTGGTGACGCCATCCAGCCATCTCATCCTCTGTCGTCCCCTTCTCCTCCTGTCCCCAGTCGCTCCCAGCATCAGAGTCTTTGCCAATGAGTCAACTCTTCGCATGAGGTGGCCAAAGTACTGGAGTTTCAGCTTTAGCATCATTCCTTCCAAAGAAATCCCAGGGCTGATCTCCTTCAGAATGGACTGGTTGGATCTCCTTGCAGTCCAAGGGACTCTCAAGAGTCTTCTCCAACACCACAGTTCAAAAGCATCAATTCTTTGGCACTCAGCCTTCTTCACAGTCCAACTCTCACATCCATACATGACCACAGGAAAAACCATAGCCTTGACTAGACAGACCTTTGTTGACAAAGTAATGTCTCTGCTTTTGAATCCACTGATTTCCAGAGTTACCTGGCTGACTCAATGGAAAATACCCTGATGCTGGGAAAGATTGAAGTTAGGAGAAGAAGGGGACGACAGAGGATGAGATGGTTGGATGGTATCACAGACTCAATGGACATGAGTTTGAGCAAACTCTGGGAGATAGTGAAGGACGGGGAAGACTGGTGTGTGTGCTGCAGTTCATGGGGTCACAAAGAGTTGGACATGACTTAGTGACTGAACAGAATGACAATCTTTTTCTCCCACCCCTTTTAGAGAGATTGTTTCACATTATTTGTACAAAACTCCCTGTTCCCCTGGTCGGCTGATTTCAGTCCATGTAGTCAGCCTCAGGCCGTCTCTGGGACTGCCTCTTTCTCCTGACTTCCCTTCCTCTCTTCCACCCTTCTGCCCTCTTCTTGGACCCTAATTTCATCCTGCTCCCCTTCACCTGGTGTGGGCCAAGAAATACATATTCAGATTCTATCTTTAGGAGCAAAGGTGTGTTCTTACAATTGGTGGTGATGCTCCATGGATCTCCAGGGGATGAGGTCCATTGTCCTAGTCCTCCAGAGGATAGAAACTAGGTGCTAACTTACTCACCATCCGCAGACAGCGGGCGTGGACAGGAAGATGGGGTGAACAGGGTCAGAGGACACCTGCCAGATGAAGGACTGTGAAGACAGGCTGGGAGGCTGGGTGGGCATCAGCCATGTCATAGCCATGATGCAGTTTCACAGGATACAGATTTCCAAAATCAAATCATCCCTGGAAACAAAATTTGCCTTTAAACATTTTGTCCTTCAAATATCTCTAATATGTGTGTATTTTAAAAGTCATCAGAGTATTGGAATACTCTGAAAAATCACCCAGTCCTTCGTAAAAGGCAATCTAAATAACATTCTTGTAGTTATAATAGTCTCTGAGGCTCTAGGGTGGTGGGGGCTGAAGCGTCAAGTGACATCCTCATCAGTTCTGTCCCTGGGGATGAGGAGGGAGCCTGACAGCTGAGCACTTCTTGCCTTTGATAAACACCTTTCTTATTCTAATTACATCTTTCCCTAAAGTAACTTTTCCAGCTTACTCTTTCACTCCACTCCTTACATCCCCTGTTTAAAAGGAGCCTATTCGGACAGCGTGTGAACAATGCTGCTTCGGGATGGTTTAATCGGGGGTGAGGAAACCTGTAGAGGGTCTTATCTGGGGTGAGTGTTTCAAGCATCTAAGATTATCTCCCTGTCACCTTGTGACCCGTCTTCTTCATGCTACCTTTTAATTTTGGTAGCAATTACGGTGTATATGGATAATGCCCATTAGCATATTCATGGTCATCTCGTCATATTTATTGTCCACACAACTCATTAATCTTCATCTACTTTGTGTGCTTGACAGCTCAATCTATTTTGCAATCTCTGGGAAGCAGCCATAGCCCCTCAAAGTCTTTGTTTTCCTGTAAATAAACTGTGTTGGGGACCAGAGGACAATGGTGCATCCCGTGGTGATTGACACCAGCCATGGCTCCTAATCAGGATGGGACTTCATTGCCAGCTGAGTCGAGTGCGTTATGGGGCCATTGTTCCATCGCTGCCAGGGCAAGAACACACACAGACAGTCACCTTCGCAAGATGGGTTGATTGTTCTTCAAGATTAGACCGAGGTGCCTTATTATCCGTCCCAGACAACAAGGCATCTCACCCAAACAGACACATTTGCAGGAACGGCCAGTACACTGGCTGGATTTGAATTGCTAATGTATAATCTGCCCAGCACAGATGTGCAATGAATATTTGGATGTTGTTTTGCCCGTCAGTCTAGGAGGCTGAATTGATGAGGTGATGAGTATTCAATGATGGGTCCTGGACATTGGCCAACAGCAGAGTTTGAGCACTTGGACTAGAGATAATCAGATTACCCCCCAAAGTGCCTTTGCAGTAATTCAGTGGTAAATTCTGTTACAAAGGCTGTTTGGTGGGAAGTTTTTTCTGTTTTGGTGCAGTTAGATGTTCTGTTATGCTTCTCAGATTTGGGACACATATAGAAGTTGCCTTCTGTCCTTACTTGCCAACTGTTAGGGCTGCGAGTAATATAGAACACTGCTTGAGTTTGAATTGGCCGTTTTTGAGCCTATTTTCTCAAGCTCAGTGTGCCTCAGTTTTTCCACCTGTTAAAATGGGTTGAAAAAGTCTATCAACCATATACAGCTGCCATGAGAACTCAATGAATTTTTGATACCCATAGAGTAAGTCCTAAAATAGTACCTGGCTCATAGTAAGTGCTTAACAAATATTAACTATAAACATATTATTGGTCACTTGCTTGCTCTTGAGATTACTGTGGTCAAATAGGTTGGGTACACTGGAAATAAAAGTAAACCACTCTCAGTATCTCAAGATGTCTCCTGGCCTCTACCATGCTACTTTGCCTAGTACATTCACAACTGTAAGGAACACTTCCCACACTTAGTTGACCATGAAAGCCTTTTCTCTGGAGCATCTTTTATACCTGATTTTGCCTAGAACACACTATAGGAAAATCTACCTAGAAGATGTTAACACACAGTTGAAAAGGTTTAAAAAAAAAACATGATTCAGGAATTTTATATAAAATCCAGCTATTCATATGTGAAGTCCATGGGAATTAATTATGCAAATACATGTATTCTCTCTGAAAAAAATGGTACTCAAAGTGTATTCTTAGGAAGAGGATGATAGCCCTGAAGGAGGAACTCAAGAATGGCAGACAAGAACTTGTAGGAAGTGGTGAGACCAGTTGATTGTATTCAAATAATTCTAAACAACTGCAGCAAGTATCTTGTCAAAACTGATATCAAAAGATTAAAATATTTGGAAGAAATTATTTTACTAAAATAATGGGCTATTGGCATACATCAATGCAGATCAAAAGAATGAAGAAGGAAAAAGGCAAAGCAAGTGTCTTTTTTTAAGAAACAGAAAAAGAAGGTAGAAAGGATGATGCACTTCTGTTTAATAAAGGTATAATAAAAATAACCCCAGTCATCCTTAACAACTTTAAAAATATATATAATACATCATTAAAATTAGATCTGAGGTAAAAAACCCTTAAATACAAGGTTCCTCTGCTTATTAGATAAATAAAAAATGGAATATTCAAAATTAAAATGAGTAAAATAAAGAAAAGTCAGGTCTGGCAACATTAATATCAAACAATGTGGAGTCAAAGAGTATGAAACTGTTAACTTCATTTCTTTATCCCCAGGCCCTTGCACAAGGTTGGTTGTGAACAGATATTAGCCAGATGTATTGTGGAAGTGGAAGCAAAGGGCTAAAGTTATATGGGAGGGATAGTTTGTCTGCCAGGGCTCCTTGAGTGTAAGATCTTCATTTTTTTACACCTATTTTATCTTCCGAACTCACCTTCTTCTGGGAACTGCTTCCTCCTCCTTCCTCTGGACCCTCTTGGACTCTTTTCTCCCGGCTATGTGATTCCTCCCACTGTATGACCCCAGGTCCTGCCCACAGTGGATGGGAGCCCACCTGAGCCCAGGAAACAATAGTACTCCTCCTGACTTGCTTCCTTACTTTTGGGGAAGACACCTGAATCAAAAAGGCTCCATCATTGTCCTTTGATGATGTCTTTTCAAATGCTGATAAAGAAGGCTGGTTCCTCTTTGGTGCTACAAACATTAAGATGGGGGTTCTCCACTGCTATTGGTGGTCATGCTTCCTGCCATAAGAAACTAGCCTATAATGAAAGACAGTGATGTCACATATTATGTGAAAATTGGTTTTCTGACAGCATGTGAATTCCTAGTTCCATCTGAACCTCAGGCCTACCATTTCCCACTTCATTTATGCAATTTTTTCCTTGAATCATCTATCCCTATAACTTCCTAAATACATTCCCCTTTTCTGCATTAGCTACAATTGGGTTTCTGTCACTTGGAATCTACAGTTCTAATACAGTCACCTTGTTAAAGTTTTGTCTATGTTAAAAAGACATAGTGGTATGTCCTGACGTATGATATTGTATTAGTTCAGTTCAGTCGCTCAGTCGTGTCCAACTCTTTGCGATCCCATGGACTGCAGCACACCAGGCCTCCCTGTCCATCACTAACTCCCAGAGATTACTCAAATTCATGTCCATTGAGTCAGTGATGCCATCCAACCATCTCATCCTCTGTTGGCCCCTTCTCCTCTTGCCTTCAATCTTTCCCAGCATCAGGGTCTTTTCAAATGAGTCAGCTCTTTGTATCAGGTGCCCAAAGTATTGGAGTTTCAGCTTTAGCATCAGTCCTTCTAATGAACATTCAGGATTGATTTCCTTTAGGATGGACTGGTTGGACCTCCTTGCAGTCCAAGGGACTCTCAAGAGTCTTCTCCAACACCATAGTCCAAAAGCATCAATTCTTCTGCACTCAGCTTTCTTTATAGTCTAACTCTCACATCCATACATGACCACTGGAAAAACCATAGCCTTGACTACATGGACCTTTGCTGGCAAAGTAATGTCTCTGCTTTTTTAGTATTAGTTACTGAATTGCTAAGTTAGGTGTCCAGGTCCCACAATGAAAGGGAGCATATAATTTGGCTGAAAGCAAGGTGGACAACAAGGTAACTCAGTTTGAAAGTAAACATCATCAGTTAGTGATTTTTTTTTGAAAATTTCTATTTTTTTGTATTACTGAATAGTTTTTCAACCTTTTCACATGCCTACTTTTTTTCTGATTTTCCTTGTTTTTGTTTTTTAAATTTGCTTTAAAAAATTTTAATATTTGCTTTTAGAATTTAAGGTTAATAATTTTCCTGCTAGGTTGCTTACAGTAGCAAACAACTGGAGCAATCCTAATATATAATAGTAAGGGATTAATTAGGACAAACTATACATCCCAAATAGGGCAATAATTGGAAACACAAATGTCTAAAAATATACTGTAAGAACATAAGTGACCAATAAGATTTTATGTTTTCTTTTATATTTGAATTTTTTTAATGAGAAAATCAGCTTATGGAGTATCAAACAAAATAAGATTTTAATGCCTACTGATTAATTACACCCATCTGATTGCTGGGAAAAATATAAACAACCTCAGATATGCAGATGACACCACCCTTATGGCAGAAAGCAAAGAGGAACTAAAGAGCCTCTTGATTAGGGTTAAAGAGGAGAGTGAAAAAGCTGACTTAAAACTCAACATTCAAAAAACTAAGATCATGGCATCCAGTCCCATCACTTCATGGCAAATAGATGGGGAAAAAGTAGAAACAGCAACAGATTTTGTTTTCTTGGACTCTAAAATCACTGCAGACAGTGACTGCAGCCATGAAATTAAAAGATGCTTGCTCCTTGGCAGAAAAGCTATGAGAAACCTAGGTACTGGATTAAAAAGCAGAGATGTCACTTTGCCAACAAAGGTACATATAGTCAAAGCTATGGTCTTTCCAGTAGTCATGTACAGATGTGAAGTTGGACCATAAAGAAAGCTAAGTGCTGAAGAATTGATGCTTTTGAATTGTGGTGCTGGAGAAGACTCTTGAGAATCGACTGGACTGCAAGGAGATCAAACCAGTCACTCCCAAAGGAAATCAACCCTGAATATTCACTGGAAGGACTGATGCTGAAGCTGAAACTCCAATACTTTGGCCACCTGATGAGAAGAGTTGACTCACTGGAAAAGACCCTGATGCTGGGAAAGATTTAGGGCAAGAGCAGGAGGCGACAGAGGATGAGATGGTTAGGTAGCCTCACTGACTCAATGGAATGAGTCTGAGCAAATTCCAGGAGATAGTAAGGACAGGGAAGCTTGGCATGCTATAGTTCATGGGGTCACAAAGAGTTGGATACAACTTAGCAACTGAACAACAATATAAATAACACATGCATATATATTCTCACATTTACTCATTTACAAGACTTTTATTTTCTACAAAAAATGGGACTACATCACACATGCTTTTTAAAAAAATCAACTTAATGAGGTATAACTGACATGCGATAACATGTACTCATTTTAAGCATACAGTTGATTAATTCTGACAAATTTAGAAACCCTTATAACCACCACCATAATAAAGATATAGGACATTTCCATCATATCAAAAAGCTCCTTTGTGCCCTTTCCTAGTCAATCTCTTATCCTGGGCCACAGGCAGTAATCAGCTTTCTGTCACTACAGATTAACTTTGTTTTTACTTTCCTTAAGGTTTCATCTTCATGGAATCATACAATATGAACTCTTTCTGTGTCTGACTTCCACTTAGCACACTTCTGAGATTCATTCACATCACTGGGCTCATAAGCATTTTGTTCCTTTTTCATTGCTGAGAAATAGTCCATCCCATGAATGTACCACAATTTGTTTATCTGTTCACCTGCTGATGGACACTTTTTCAGTTTTTGACTATTAATGAAAAAAGCTGCTATGAACATTTGAATAAGTCTTTGTTTAAATATGTTTTCACTTATTTTGGGCAAAATTTCTAGAAGTGGAATCGATGGGTTGTATGGTGTCACATTTAACTTTGTACCCAACTTTCTAACTGTTGTTCTGAGTTGATTCCATTTTCTATTCCTGTCAGCAATGTGTGAGAAGTCCAGGTGCTCCACACTCTCACCAACATTTTTACTGAGTCTTCAATTTTATGGGTGTGCATTGATATCTCACTGTGGTTTTGATTTGCACTTCTTTTAGGACCACTGATGTTGAACATCTTATCATGTGCTTATTGGCCATTTGTAGAGCTTCTGTGAAATGGCCCTTCAAATCTTCCCCCATTAAAAATATGTGGGTTATTTGTTCTCTTGTTCTGAGACTTCTATACATATCCTGGGTACAGGTCTTTATCAGATACATAAAATATTTTCTTCTAGCCTGTGACTTCTTAATTTTTTTTGTGAATCAGCGTCCTTTGAAAAGCAGTTTTTAACTTTGATGAAGTCAACTTACCAATTTTCCCTCTTATGTTTTGTGCTTTTTGTATCCTATCAAAGAAATCTTTGCCTACCCCAACGGCTGTGCAGATTTTCTTTTCTAACTTCTACAGTCTGGCTTTTATGTTTCGGCCTATGATCCACTTCAAGTTCATTTCTGCATACAGTATGAGGTAAAGGTTCCTGGCGGAAATTAACTGACCATAGGTGCAGATGTATTTTAGAACTCTATTCTATAGCACTCTGCAGTTTACACATCAGCTTCACATCCTGTGTGTCACTGAATCATTTCATTCAGTCCCCTTACTGACCCTCTTCACAACCACGTTATGGGGTAGGTCTTTTAGACCTGATCAGAAAAGAAATGCAAAAAAGCAAAATGGCTGTCTGGGGAGGCCTTACAAATAGCTGTGAAAAGAAGAGAAGCAAAAAGCAAAGGAGAAGAGGAACGATATAAACATCTGAATGCAGAGTTCCAAAGAATAGCAAGGAGAGATAAGAAAGCCTTCTTTAGCAATCAATGCAAAGAAATAGAGGAAAACAACAGAATGGGAAAGACTAGGGATCTCTTCAAGAAAATCAGAGATAACAAAGGAACATTTCATACAAAGATGGGCTTGATAAAGGACAGAAATGGTATGGACCTAACAGAAGCAGAAGATATTAAGAAGAGATGGCAAGAATACACAGAAGAACTGTACAAAAAAGATCTTCATGACCCAGACAATAACGATGGTGTGATCACTGACCTAGAGCCAGACATCCTGGAGTGTGAAGTCAAGTGGGCCTTAGAAAGCATCACTACGAACAAAGCTAGTGGAGGTGATGGAATTCCAGTTGAGCTATTCCAAATCCTGATGATGCTGTGAAAGTGCTGCACTCAATATGCCAGCAAATTTGGAAAACTCAGCAGTGGCCACAGGACTGGAAAAGGTCAGTTTTCATTCCAGTTCCAACGAAAGGCAATGCCAAAGAATGCTCAAACTACCGCACAATTGCACTCATCTCACACGCTAGTAAAGTAATGCTCAAAATTCTCCAAGCCAGGCTTCAGCAATATGTGAACCATGAACTTCCTGATGTTCAAGCTGGTTTTAGAGAAGGCAGAGGAACCAGAGATCAAATATCCAACATCTGCTGGATCATAGAAAAAGCAAGAGTTCCAGAAAAACATCTATTTCTGCTTTATTGACTATGCCAAAGCCTTTGACTGTGTGGATCACAACAAACTGTGGAAAATTCTGAAAGAGATGGGAATACCAGACCACCTGATCTGCCTCTTGAGAAATCTGTATGCAGGTCAGGAAGCAACAGTTAGAACTGGACATGGAACAACAGACTGCTTCCAAATAGGAAAAGGTGTACGTCAAGGCTGTATATTGTCACCCTGCTTATTTAACTTATATGCAGAGTACATCATGAGAAACGCTGGGCTGGAAGAAACACAAGCTGGAATCAAGATTGCTGGGAGAAATATCAATAACCTCAGATATGCAGATGACACCACCCTTATGGCAGAAAGTGAAGAGGAACTAAAAAGCCTCTTGGTGAAGGTGAAAGTGGAGAGTGAAAAAGTTGGCTTAAAGCTCAACATTCAGAAACCAAAGATCATGGTATCCGGTCCCATCACTTCATGGGAAAGAGATGGGGAAACAGTGGAAACAGTGTCAGACTTTATTTTTCTGGGCTCCAAAATCACTACAGATGGTGACTGCAGCCATGAAATTAAAAGACACTTACTCCTTGGAAGGAAAGTTATGACCAACCTAAATAGCATATTCAAAAGCAGACATTACGTTGCGAACAAAGGTTCGTCTAGTCAAGGCTATGGTTTTTCCTGTGGTCATGTATGGATGTGAGAG
>NW_011494815.1:1355044-1361080 GCF_000754665.1 Bison bison bison | reverse complement strand
GTGAGAGTTGGACTGTGAAGAAGGCTGAGTGCCAAAGAATTGATGCTTTTGAACTGTGGTGTTGGAGAAGACTCTTGAGAGTCCCTTGGACTGCAAGGAGATCCAACCAGTCCATTCTGAAGGAGATCAGCCCTGGGATTTCTTTGGAAGGAATGATGCTAAAGCTGAAACTCCAGTACTTTGGCCACCTCATGCGAAGAGTTGACTCATTGGAAAAGACTCTGATGCTGGGAAGGATTGGGGGCAGGAGGAGAAGGGGACGACAGAGGATGAGATGGCTGGATGGCATCACTGACTCGATGGACGTGAGTCTGAGTGAACTCCGGGAGTTGGTCATAGACAGGGAGGCCTGGCGTGCTGCGATTCATGGGGTCGCAAAGAGTCAGAGTGACTGATCTGATCTGATACCCATTTTATAAAGAAACCTAGACTTGAGGATTATCACCTTAGGACACCTTCTCAATAGCTGTGGAACCCTGAAATTCTGGCTTAAGAAATACAGAAAAGTAAAGGCTAATCTAGTATCATCAACTTAGCAGTCTGTTCCCAACTCTGCCTGTCAGTTTCTTGGGTGAGTGGTAGGTCACAAAGGTAAATCACAATTATGCTATGCCTGTCCCCCCACAAGCCCCCACCAAACCCCAACACACACAGATACACACATACATACACACAATCCCCGAGACACATCTAGGCTGTTATTTGTCTCAAAAGACATCAGTGGCTGGCCTAGTGATAGTGCTTCCTACAAAACAGTCAGCACTTGCTTGTGGTCCTGTTTCTGGATCACAAGACTGGTTCACCCTTACTGTGAGCTCCACCCAATCCCCATCCTCTGGGCAAGGACAGAGCGCTGGCTCCAGCAGCCACTTGGCTCAGAGTAAGCACGGTAAAATCCCTGCCTATCCCCACTCTCAAGGGCTCCTGTTTAATCAGAGGACGGCTGTCACTAGCTGAGCCCCCCACCCCTCAGCTAGCAGGAACGAGAGCACTAGTGTCTGGACGGTGGCACCCTCACTGGCTGTTGGGGATACAGCTGCAGGGGACTGAGGTTAGGAATGAAGGAGTAAGGAGCTCAAAGTGGCCTGAGATAAGGGGCTTCCGACAGTAGAGGTGGCATGAGGCACTTCCAAATGAACTCAGAGGAGGCCTTCAACGGTCCCTGTGTGACTTCAGGCAGGTCCTGTGCTCTGTGGGCCTGTATTACCACCCATGGAAGAGCACATTAGGTTGGGTGATTTCTGGGGTCTTGGTCAGCTCTGAGTGGACTTGATTCTGGGACCTGAAAATGCAAAGAAAGGAGGTCACACAACAGTGATGTTGGCCGAGGTGGAGGGAGAAGGGCTGATGATCAACAGGGATAGGGGATGAGCAGAAGGCAGGGCAAGGAGTGTACAAGTGCCTCATTTTCTTTAAGGAAGAAGACAGTGAAACTGGCATACTGGGCTGGTGAGAAGGTAGCAACGCATTTATTGATGAGGCATCCATAGTACAACTGAAAGAATTCTCGACCTGGTCCAGGGCTTCATAGCTGTAAGCCTCAGCTTTTCCACAGTGAGCATGGCTACAATAATTACCTGGAGTGATGCTGAAAAGAGCTCTGCCACAACCTAACCCCATCAACACAGTATTCTTAACACGAATACTCTATAATTAAGCATCTTAAATCTTATTTTTCCATGTTCTATAATTAGCTTCCAATTAAAATAAATAAACTTACAAAAAAAAAAAAAAAAAGAGCTCTGCCAACTCTAAAGCCTTCCCAAACAGGACTTCAGTATCATTAGTCATTAGATCCTTTCCAAACAGGAAGAACCACAATACTGCTCCCCCTTAGCTGACCGAGTGGATATCTTTTCTATGTACATGCCTCGACCCCCACCTCCAACTTGCGTGTGTGTGTGTGTGTGTGTGTGTGTGTGTGTGTGTACAGAATCTGAGCTAACTGGTGGAGACCCATGAAGGGCAACAGGGGTCAAGAGCTGCATCCACGTGCGTATGGGAATGAGCTGACATGGGATAACAGTCACCTCTTTGAAAGAGAGTGCATGAGAAAGAACCTTTTGTCTCCCATCTCCAGTTTACCTAGGTTTGGGGAGCAGGGGGCGGGCATGACAGTATTTTCTGGCATGGATTCTTTCAAACACCCAACTCTTAAAACCCTTTGAGTGACCTCTCTGGTGGTTCAGTGGTTGAGAATCTGCCTTGCAATGCACAGGATCTGGGTTCAATTCCTGGTTGGGGAACTAAGAGCCCACGTGCTATGGAGCAACTAAGTTCATGTTTTAACTATTGAAGCCAAAGCGCTCTGGAGTCCACAACTAGCTAGTCTGTGCCCTTGCAAGGAAATATCCCGCATCATGAAACTAAGACCCGACACAAGCAAATAAATAAAAAAATATTAAAAAACCAAAAAACCCAAAATCTTTTGAGTTACATCAGCTTGAATTTCACTTTGTCAAAGTAAATGACCCTGATAACTCCACTAGGACTTTGAATGACCCAGTGTTACGCAGTGAGGGCTACTGAGCAGGATTCCTCACGGGGTTGGCAACAGGGCAATGGGGAGCATGTGGGATGCCAGTACCTCTTTTAGGTTCAGAGCACTAATCTGAAGACAGAGTATCCTGTCTCCCAGCTTTGCTTTGAATCAAGGAATGCTGTACTTATTCTGAGTTTTATAAAGTATTAACAGTCATATGATATTTATGGCTGTCAAAGGAGAGCTGGCTGAGAAATTCTGGTATAGTGCCATCCGGGATGGATCAGGTAATTGGGGTCGAATCCCGGTCTACTCACGTTTCAGTTGTGCCTTTCAGCAAGTCTTTCATCTCTCTGAGCTTCCTTGTGTACAAAATGAGGGACAATCATATCCACCTTAGAAGACTGCTCTGAAAAGGGAAGATGAGTAACAAACAAAGCCTTTCTAAACCTGGGGACCTGAACAGCTGTGCCTGCAGCAGGGTAGAGGACTTCTGATTGAATCAACACACATGCGCTTGGGCAGGGTAGAGGTACACTGAAGAACGGTAAGGTGGTTGGACTTGGGAATCAGCAAGCCTTGAGACGCTGCTCATCTCTCCAGGCTGTGTGACACAAGCAACTGCTTGACCATACTAATCTCTAAAGGGAAGAGTACCGAAACCTCAAAGAACTGTCAGGATTAAATGAGCTGTCTGATGTGGGCCACAGTTAAGTGTTAGAATTACTAATGTTAACATCCTGGCAGTTTACTTCAGTTTTCCATGCTTCTGTGCTCCCTAACTTCAGCTTAGTTCTGGAAGCTGTGAATATTCCTCCTATGGGCAAAGCTCCATCCTAGGTCCAGGAGGCAGGAGTTAATATGCCAGAAGCTGGAAGCTCAGGCTGGGCTCTACATCCTTTCCAGATCTGTGATCTTACTGTCACCTGCTGCAGCTTAAGACAATGAAGGGAAGTTAAACTTAAGACCCACAACTCATGTAGTCCACTTTTGAAGGATCTGCATAAAAATGGTCAAAGAGGCAAAAGTTTTAGTGCTTGGAATGGGTAAGCATCAGTTATGGCTCAGAGCATGACAGGGTCTGTCTTTCCTAAGCCCAGTGTGCAGTCATCAGGTATTTCTGGAAAGGCTGCTGTTCCCTGAGAAACACACGCACCAAACCATAGAAGATGGAATGATCTACTTTACCAGATGGCAAGCTTTCACAACACTGAAGAGAACTCAACTTAACTTCTCATTCCATAAGACTCAATAAACCCGACACTCTCATTTTAGAGACCTTCTTGTTGGTACAGTGACTTCATTAAAACACTTCTGGCATACAGACAGACACGACAAATCACAACCTGAAACTCCATCCTCTAAAGAACCTCAAAGAACAATACAGCAGTGCAGCAGGAACCCATGCGAACTTCTCTAGTAATTTTGATATCCCCAAATTGCAAATATAGCTAGCATTTACACAGCCCATACTCTGTGCCAACTACTACTTTAAGTACTTTACATATATATAATAACTCATCACAACCCTATGAGGAAAGTTAGTTTCTCCACTTTACAGATGAAGAAGTTGAGCCAGAGATCAAGCAATTTGCCTAAAGTCACATTGGTTAATTAGGCTCTCAGGTCTTTGCTCTTAGAGTTGATTAATGTGGAACCTTTGGCCAGTGATCTTTATTATTTTTAAAAAATGAATTTTGCTTTAAAGATACACTGAAAACTGCTTTATGTTCATTTGTACTTAGGTGGTGGTGGTGGTATCTGGCTCTTGCAACCTCATGGACTGTAGCCCACAGGCTCCTCTGTCCATGGGATTTCCCGGGTTGCCATTTCCTTCTCCAGGGGAACTTCCCGCCCCAAAGATCAAACCTGCATCACCTGCACTGGCAGGCAGATTCTTTACGGAGCCATCAGGGAAGCCCCATATGTACTTAGACCAACAGGTAAATAACTAACTTTAAGACTGGTAAGTGCTATGAGAGGGTCAGAAAATGTGCAAGGGGAAAGCTGCTTCCAGTTTGGGAGTTGGGTGGAGGGTCAAGGAAAGCTTCCCAGCAGTGGCATCTGAGTTAGGCCTTAAAGGATAAAAAACACTAGTGTCTTACATTTAGTAGGTGCTTACTTAATAAAACACAAATATTAATGAAGTTAGCGACTCAGATGACACCAGGAAACAAAAGTCTGTTAGTTGTTCAGTTGTGCCCAACTCTTTGTGACCCCAAGGATTGCAGCCCCACCAGGCTCCTCAGTCCATGGGATTTTCTAGGCAAGGATACTTGAGTGGTTTGCCATTTCCTTCTCCAGGGGATCTTCCCAACCCAGGGATCAAACCCAGGTCTCCTGCACTGCCCTAAACAAAATGCATACCACATGCGTGACAACAGCCATTCATTCCAATATCCAGTTACTCTAGTTTTTTACTTAAGGCTTGGCTGTCTACATTCCTAATACCACACAACAGATCACGGAGGCTGAAATCTAGTATTTTTTCTCTTCCTATGATAAATATCTTTTATTAACATACCTGTGTGCAAAACACAAATCATCTTCTTAAAAAACAAAAAACACAGAGCATTCTTGCTATGGATCCAGGCAAAAGTATGACTAACAAAAATTTCCACACAAAGGTCACCAAACACTGAGGTGGACTGATTCTAGGAACTATAGTAACTGTCTTCTCATGAAGCCAAATTAATCAACTTTGATGATACATTTTAAGTATTAAAACCAAATAAGGCACAATATGACTCAAAGTTTATGAGTAACAATACTCTAGAGAACACAGAATTAAAATATTGTGCTGAACATGGAACTGTACCACATTTATATCTTAATCACCAATGGTAATACTCAGAATTATTATAGCATAAAAATATTGTTTTTCTGAAAAAGTAGTCTGGGAGGTAGAGGGTAGAGGAAAGTGACTCAGATTCAAGTATATTAAAAAAAATTTTCTTCTGTACTAGATACTAGGTTTTTTTCCTTTGGTTTCAAAACTGGGTGTATAATCTACAAATGTGATATTAATGAATACAGCATAAAGATTTAAAAAAAAAAAATACGATTATACCAGCAGTTTGGTGACATACTGGTAAAGCTGTTCGGTAAATGCTTCAGGGGAAAACTTCTCTTTCACCCGGTTTCTTCCAGCCAGTCCCATTGTGGCTTTTAAGGAAGGTTCATGGATAAACTTTTCTATTGCTTCTGAGAAGTGTTCTGGGTCAGGGTCACACAGAAATCCTGTGACACTGTGGACGACGGACTCCAAGGGCCCACCTGAATTAACAGCAATGACTGGGCACTGCATGTACATGGCCTCCAAGGGAACGATGCCAAAGTGCTCATTGCTTGGTGTGTAAAGTACACACGTGCAGCCTCGGAGGAGTGAGATTTTCTGTTTGTCTGAGCAAGACCGAAGGAAGGTCACATACTGACCTAGGTCAGACTGCTGGACCACTTGCTTCAGTTCCTGGTAGTGCTGTACGTTCTCCAGGACTCTCTCATCATAACCACCTGCAATGATCAGATGAACTTTGTCCCAATCTTGGGATGTC
>NW_011494815.1:1352075-1354944 GCF_000754665.1 Bison bison bison | reverse complement strand
TTGGGATGTCAATCTTCCACGCAGCTTTACAAGGGCTTCTAGTGCCAAAGTCAGATTTTTCTTCCTTTCATATCTGTTGATGGAGAGGAATATGAATTTTTTCCCCTGGGGGACTATGTCATCAAGCTTTTCAGGAATAGCAGAATCAAAGCTGACGATATTCAGAGATGGGTAGAGGACAGCAGGGTCTATGCGAGACAGGGACTTGAACGTTTCCTTGAAAATGGCAGCTGTGAAGCGGCTGTTGACCAAGATGCAGTCTGCCATGCCTGTGGTATATTCCTCTACCCAGTCAATTGGGGCCCTGTATAGGCGTTTAATAAAAGAATCTCTCCTGGTGAGAAGCAGATCTGGGAAGTGACAGTAAAACAGGATTTTCTTACGCCGTCTGGCCAGCTTGAACACGGGGATACAGGCAGACACCTAGCCAAAGCAAAAATCAGGAGATGAAGTGACTGGTCAACTAAACTTCAGCCAAATTAAACGAACAGGCACCTGCCCTGCCTCCTTGTTTGTGAGTCCCTTGTGGGCAATGTCTGATTTTGCTTTGCGTTACCCCAGACTCTCACCTAGTACAACGCCTGGCATACAGAAGGCTGGGAGACATTTTCTGGATAAATGCTAAATATTTAAAGTTGCAAGTCCAGTGGTTTCCTCTAGAACAGCACTGTCCAAGGGAAATAAAAAAATCTAGTAACTACACAACAACTTTTTAAAGGTTAAATTAATTTTAATGTATTCTAAAGTATTATCACTTCAAATGTAATCAATCGTTAAGAAGTTAAGAATTCTAATCTTTTTTCACATTAAATCTTTAAAATCAGATGTATATTTTACTCTTACAGTACATCTCAGTTCAGGCTGACCACATTTCAAGTGTTTAATAGTCACCCAGGGCTAGTGGCTACCACACTGAAGTCACTCCAGAATCTACCTCCTCCTAAGGAACTGAATGAATGAACTATATAGTAGTTTAGTGTAATTCAGAGTGGAATCAAGATTGCCAGGGCTTGAATTTCAGCTCTACTAGCTAGCTGTGTGACTAATTTACCTCTCTGTGGGCGTTCTTCTGTAAGGTGGTGATAATTATAGTTTAAAAAATATAGTTTTGGTCATTATTAAGTACAGTGGTGTTATGTAAAACCTGTAAGAATTTAGCACACACTATGTGCTCAGTATTTATTGAAATGTTAACCATAATCGTCCCTAGAGACTTTGCTTCCTGTTGAGTAATCTTTACAAATCACTTAATCTCTAGTTCACTTAACACCTGAAAAAGGTGAGCTTCATGGGTATTGAGAGATTTATTCAAAGCTACTTAGAAAGTAGTAGACATGGAACTAGAATCCAGGCTCGGCCAAGCTCGTTTATCCACTACAGTCTCAGCTGCCTGACGCTTACTGACTAGTTTTACACATGTGGATTGCTTGGTAAATGCCCATGTTTCTCAAAAAGAAGTAACCCGCACACAAGCAAGGATGACAAAAGTAACTCAGAAGTTAACAATTAAATACAGATAAAAACGTGATGCCATTTCTACCTATCAGTTTGGCAAAGATTAAAACAGTTTACAATAGCCAATATGCACGAGAGCACAGAGTAAGAGGCTCTATCGCTGTGGGAGACTAGAAGGATACAACCTCTTTGGAAGGCAAATTTGGCAAGTTATACTGTCATTTAAGACATACAACTTTTGGACCTACCAGTTTTATTTCTATGGATTTCAAACACAACGCCTGCAGAAATACAAAAAAATGAAGACATAAGGATGTTTATTACAACACTGAACTGAGACTTCTCTGGTGGTCCAGTGGTCAAGACATTGCTCTTTCAATGCAGGGGGTGTGGGTTCCATCCCTAGTCAGGGAACTAGATCCTACATGTTGTGCAGTGCAGCCAAAAAAAAAAAAAAAACCAAAAACCCAAAACTGATTTATTCACACAAAAAAACTGGTCACATTGCTATTGTCCTTTAGCAGAAAAATGCTTAAAGTATGATACGGTCAAACAAAAGCAAATTTTCCAGTCATTGTGAAGAATGAAGTGAATCCGTAATATTGATATATAAGGATGTCCTAAGCAAAACTTTTTGGTGAAAAAGAGCAAGTTGACCAATAATAGGTGTGTCATAATCCTAATTATAAATAAAAAGATGCATCTATAAACAGACATCATATGCTAGTACAGCCACAAACAATTTCTGAATGCACATAGAAACTGTTAACAGTGTCTGTCTTTAGGGAGTGGAACCAGGATGGGGTTTTTACATTAGTCTTTCACAGTATTTGAATTTTTAGTCCTGAGTAAATGTTACTTTTTAAAACAATTTTTTTTTTTTGGCGGGGGGAGACGTAAAAAGAGTCAAGAATAGCTAGAGTCCAGATCCAGGTAAAGGGCTTGGACTTTTCTCCAAAGGCTAACGGGGAGCCATGTTAAAGTTTTAACAGGGACATGACATGCTGTTCTTCGGGTGTTTATAAACAAATTACACTACTGAGGAACAGAGTGCTTGACAGCGAAAGTTATAATGGGGTATGTGAGGCCTGGAAGTAGTGTCAACAGGAATAATGCCAATAGGAAAGACATACAAGTTACTGAGAAGTAAAACTTGACTGAAGGCTGGCGTCTAATGTTTGCGTTTCTTAGAGCGAGCACCAAGGCCCATATGCTTCAGAATCACCCGATGATCCAGTGAAAATGCAGATTTCGGGGGCACACCTCAGGGGCCCAGGATGAAAACTCCTGAGGGTGGGGCCAAGTAATCTGCCACTTCAGCACGTCCATACTGAAGTTCGAGCTCCATGGTGTCACTCCCACTCGCTAACCTCTCCAGATCAGTTCCCACCTTTCCAAACCACAGATCGAGAGA
>NW_011494815.1:1351657-1351795 GCF_000754665.1 Bison bison bison | reverse complement strand
GGGGGGGGGGGGGGGGGGGGCGGGTATCTCTCAGGAGTGAGTAAACGGGCTCCGCGAGGGTCGGGCGCGGCCGCCTCACCTGGTCGCACACGACCACGTCGAACTCCTCATCGCCAAGGAACAGCACGTAGAGAGCCA
>NW_011494815.1:1328909-1351242 GCF_000754665.1 Bison bison bison | reverse complement strand
CGAGGGTCTACCGCTCCTCTGCAGTTCACTTCGGCTCCCTGCCACCCTCCTGTCTTCAACATGGTATGTGGCCCCAGTCTCCCTCCTTGTCCTGCTTTCTCCCAGGCGCCCCGATTCCTGCCTCGCGCAGTTTCATTGCCTTCCCCAGCGTCCCCATGCGTGTCCCGGTCTCGGCCGTCAGGGCCAGGAATCTGGGGGCTGTCCGGCGGCGCTCACCGGTCTCTGTCCTTGTCTTCCTCTGCAGCCTGGCCCGGCCCCCAGTGGCACTAACGTGGGCTCCTCAGGACGCTCTCCCAGCAAAGCAGTGGCGGCCCGGGCAGCGGGATCCACCGTCCGGCAGAGGTAAGGATCCTTGCGAACTTCTCGGCTGTGGGCTCCTAGGGATGGGGCCCAATAATTCGTTGGTCTTGAGAAGGAGACCCCGGGATGTTAAGATCCATAAGGACAAAACGAGCTTCCTGTGATGTGGCCATATGGGTAAGGAGTTTTTGGTCTTTTATGTCTCGAGAGGGAGGCAACATTTTCTTTGTTCAGTTTTGAGTATCGCTCTTGAAAAAGGAAAGTTAAACTGGAGTAAGGTCACAGCATTGAGAAAACTGACGTCCTTAAACTGGTATCTTTAGACCTGAACCTGGCACATTTCTATCTGGAAGTCCCATACACACTCAGTCTAACATGACTCGTTCAACGCGCAGTTCAGTTTCCTTTCACCTCAGCTCCCGCGCCTAATTATGTCTCCTTACGTCCTTATGGTACTGTTGTAAACTCGTTCGCCCAAAGCCAGAACTTCAGCATCATCTTGGATTTTTTTTAATGCTCAGTCTTTATTCAATACGTTTCTATTGCACACTAAAACCTTCCGTCTCCATTTTCTACTGCCTCAGTTTAGCCCTCAATTTCTCTCATCTAGAGAAATTTGTACCTAACTCGTCTCCTCTCCAGGTAATTTGCACTCTAATGTGTCCTATTCTCTGTCACACTGTTGGTTAGCTTCGGTGTTAGTTTCTTGTTGCTTAAACACTGCAGGGGATGGGAGAGGGTTCCCAAGACTCTTTGTGGTGGGTTGTGTTTTTTTTTTTTTTTTCCTCCAGTCTAACTGATTCTCTTCTCTCTCTCTTTATGATATAGCAACAGTGAGTTTATTACTGTTTTCTGAACTCACTAGACATCCATTTCCCTGCCCTTGCCCCCCATCTCAGTTTCTGTATATCTTGAAGACTAGGCTCAGAGGTTATTTCCACTAGAGGCCTTCCTAACTCCAAAGGCAACAGTAGCTGCTAGTCTTCTCTTTTACACCCAAGCATTTTGTTCATGCCCTTCTGATAGTATTTGTGTTTCCATGTTTATCTCCTTGGTTAGACTTTGACAGAAACTGCCTGTTATCTCTGTCTTAACATAAAACAATAGCTGATGAGTGAAGGAAGGACTCAAACCACCCTGTAGTCTTGAGATTTCGCCCCCCCTCTCCCCCGCCTTTTGGAAGCGGGGTTGTTATCTAGAGAGGAAAAGAACTTGAACAGATACATGAAAACTGTCCTCAAGGAGGTGACGAGGGATGAGACTTTTCTTACTGGCTACAGTAAGTAAATCTAAAACTGATGAACTCACCTGAGACAGATTTCACCTTAGAGCAAAAAAAGAAATTAGTGGAACTGTCAGAAATGCTAAGATGATCCTGACTCGTGCCTTGTCATCAAGATGTTCAAGGCAAGGCAGGGATGGACCAGCTGGAAAGTGTGTCGAGCTGCGGTGTAGGTTATTTGGTCTTGGAGAGCTGTCTCGTTTCCACCTTGGGTTTCAGAGAGTCTTTGTACTGGAATGGAAAACATGTACGGTAGTAAAGTTCCTTGGGGAATGGGTCTAGTTAATGAGAATTAGTAGTATTGTGGCAGGACGTTGGGCCATCTGAGAACTTTCATAGGAAAAAAAAAATCATGTACTTATTAAATATAACAAAATTATTTACTTAATAAAAATGAAATAATTGCTGCACAAGTGAAATGGAGAAACAGACATCTGAGGACATATGTAGCTTATCAAGTTGTGGGTGTTGGTGTCATCTTTGAAGTGTTACTTCATGAGTGTAATATAATAGATATTGGCTGTCTATGAATATGTTCCCTTTTTGTGAGTTTGAAAGAAAAAGTTGAAGCTAATAGTTAATAATAGTGCTATGCATTATATGGCTCCCAGATTTGCATTTTGTCTCCATGTTGAATGAGGTAATAGAGGTAGTACCTTGGGGAAGAAACTCTGGGATTTAAGGTCAGGCCAGGGTTAGAGTCCTTGCTCTGTTGTTGCCATATAAAAGGAGGTTGCTAGGATGAAAAGCAACAATAATGCATTATAAACTGTAAAGCTATAAAAGCTACAGTGTTCAGGATTAATGGGAGTCAGGAATAGTAAGATGATGGACTAGCTGGGGTATTAAGGAAGTGTTCAAATGGATACTTGAGGGTGCATGCCAGGCTCTGTTCCTGTCACGAGGCTGTATCTGTGGAGAAGCTAGGTAGGGTTTGACCTCTGAACCTTATATTCCAATGTAAGAGACCACAGCTGAGGCAGATAGATAATTTCAGGCAGTAAGGCCAAGAAGAAAAGTTGGGTGTAGAATAGAAAGTGGGTAGGGATAGGGTGTTCAGAGTAGGTGACATGTGACTTTAAACCTAAAAGAGACAAGGGAGCAAATCATGCCATGGAACAGCCAGAAGACCACCAAGTTAGAATAAAGTATGTTAAACGATGGTTATGAAAACCATTGTGTTAGGGCATAGAAGAGGCAGTTACACAGTGGCCAGAAAGAAAGGATAAAATAGACCCCAAAGAAATTTAGTTTAAAATTAAAATGTCCTATGTGCCAGCAGATGTAAGAAATCTTCAGAGGGGCTAGACTGATTCCATGAGGATGCTGAAGACAGGAACTGGAGTAGGGTGGGAGTGGGAGTAGCAGAAAGCGCATGGGTCCCAGTCTTGGCTCAGTGAAGACTTGTCAGGTCCACAGTGGGTTTATCATCTTGTTCAGATTTCATGTACTTACTCTACCACGTAGATGATGTGTATCTGTATGTGAAAGATCTTCTGGGTATGAATTAGTCCGTAAATTCTTGTGTGATTATATTTACAATCAGTTTTCCCATAGAAACAGTCATACCAATGTAGTTGGAAGTTCCCAGCTGACCACACGGCCCATAATTAACATGTCTGAAATATAATCTTTTGAGTACAGTACACCTAAATCACTGTTTGACACTGTTTTAGATTTCTAACATGAACGCAGCTCTTTTTACCAGAGCCCACACTGGAACCATGACTCCATTCTTCTGCGCAACGCAGCAGGGCAGGCTCCCAGTGCTTCTTGGATTCAGAGTGTGGGATTAGGTCCATGGTAGGGTGAGGTGGGAGCAGGATCAGAGTTTGGAGGACAGTGAGAAGAGATGGTGGGGATAGGGTGTTCACTTTTGTATGCCCATCTTCTCAAAAATCCAGAACCAGCAGCCCACAGATAACTGGAACAGGATTTTGAGGATTTGGTTAATGGTGGGGGGCAGTGATGAAACAGAGCTTTCTATCTCCTCTTCCTCTCCCCTTCCCTAGAGTTTATAAGTTGGTGATAAATGGGCTGAAGAAGGTTTCTTATGACCTCCCTCACACTTCTTTTCAAGTGGTCCCACTCTCACTCTTGAGTGGAGATGAGAAGTGGAACTGGAGGAGTGCTGTATGAGGGGATAGCTGCTGGGGAGGGTTTCCAGTGACCCGGGAGGGGACGGGAGGGATTCCCTGGTTCCTTCCAGGTCAGTGGCATTAGTGCTGTTCGCTGCTTCTGTGTGCTAAGGCTGCCTTCCCCACACAGTTCACTTCACAAGCCTTCATCCCCCTTGTGAGGGACGAGTTTCTGGTTGGGTGTTTCCTGCATTTTTCACATCCTACCTCTGTCTGAGATATATGGTCAGTATATCAAAATAATGAAAACAGACTACAAAATAATTTTTCAACAAATGTGTACTCTGTTTTGAGACCTGGATTACAACTTATGCTTTTGGTTTTTTTTTGTCTCTTTTGTAGAAAATACAGTAATTTGAAATGATTTTAAAGTAGTCTTTTTAAATTTTAATTGTTTTCTGGGTTATTATATGCATCAGCCTGTGGCAGGTACTCAATTATTAATGGTTATCATGATCAGTGGAATAAAAGCAAAACTTTGGAAGGTATTAGCAAAGAAAAAGTTAATTTTTTGGTTCTTTAAAAATATAATGGTAGCATATGTCATAATGCTCTGATAAGGGTTTCCAAGAAAAGGCCATTCGTAACATACTTTTTTCTCTCACAGGAAGAATGCCAGCTGTGGAACAAGGAGCGCAGGCCGTACGACCTCAGCGGGCACTGGGGGGATGTGGCGATTCTACACAGAGGATTCACCAGGGCTCAAAGTGTAAGTCTTGGGAGCAGACCTGTGATTCTGTCCAGAATCACAGAGCCTTTCGGCAGCACTGTGTCTCTGCCACCAGTGGTGTTTGCTTTGATGAGATTGATAATACACAGCAGCTTTCTTTGTGCCAGGTGGGCTGGGTTTGGTTTGTTCATGTACCAGCCAGTTACTTTAGGGCTCAGGATGACATCTGTTCATGAATTGAGTGAGAGCAAGGGGACACCTTCATGCAGCTCTGTCAAAATAAATGATGGGAACAGAGAGAACTGGAGGGAAAATGGCTTAATTAGATGAAATTGCTCTTCATTTGCTGTTCTTGTCCCACACTGAGAAATAGGACTAACCATTTGAATAGGAGCTGGGTGATTTTTCAAAGCTCTCCTGGAGGCATAAGCTGATATTATTACAGCCTAATGGGAGTTTCTGCATTAGGTTGTGCTGAAAAGTTCTTAGGCCTCCTTGCCTTTGGTGGGTAGTGATTGAACCCCTATCACTTTCCAAGTTCTTATGCCTCGGATTGCTCCCCATGCCTTACTCACTTCACTTTCTGGTACCTTATGGCAGACCTAATCCCACAGGTTTCTGACCAGGTAGACTCTAGGATACCACTCTCTCTCTCTCAGTGTTAGTCAAGTCTCAGAGTTAGTTATGTCTGACTCTTTGCGACCCCATGGACTGTAGCTTGCCAGGCTCCTCTGTCCATGGAATTCTCCAGGTAAGAATACTGGAGTGGGTTGCCATTCCCTTCACCTGGGGATCTTCCCGACCCAGGAATCAAACCTGGCTCTCGCACATTGTGGGCAGATTCTTTACCATCTGAGTCACCAGAGAAGCCTATGGATACGACTTACAGCTATTTCCTGACTAAATTCAGTGGATGAGGAATTGGAATAATGTCAGCAACTTGAGTTCATTTGTATAGCACCTCAGGTTCAGAAGCTCAGGTTCAGGGAGGCAAAGCTACTTGTCGAAGACAAACAGCCAGCCGGAGATGGAACCAGCTCTTCTGACCATTAGATTCCATGCCACCTGTTTGGCAGCGCAGAAGACAAAACTCAGCTTTATTTGGGTTAGTTTGTTTAACTGGACCAGTAGCTTGACCTGGATCACAAATTTAATTTAGGAAGACTTCCCTAAAATTCTTGAGATTTGGTTTTATTTATCGATTTTTTTTTTTTTTTTTCCTGTTATAATGAAGACTTGTAAGGTGAGAATTTATTTTAAGGAAGTAATTCTTGAGGTTGGGGATATGTGAGTTGGCACCAAACGGACAACCGCCTGGTCCTTGATAGAGGTAATTTTTCTGAGCATTTCAGAGAGAAAGTTTGAAACTAGTTGCTCTTCAGGGTATCCTGGGAACAACATTTTAACCCTTCTCGAGGTGGTAAAGCAGCTGTCCTCACGTGGGTGAGTCTGACTCATGCTTGCTTTGGGCTCTTGTGCAGTGGGGCTTGCTGCTGCTGTGAGTCCTCCCAGGAAGCGATAGAAGCCATTCCTTTGAAGTGTCATAAACCACAGTATTGTCATACCACACAGAGAGGTTTGTGGTGAAAGGACACAGATACACATCTTGGAGCTTGTTAGCTCTTCCTGGGAGTTAGAAATTTTTTCAGGTTGATAATGATAGCATTTCCGGGGAGCTTACTAGCAGCCTGACTGATGTGTGAATATATTTAATAGCTCAGCAACCCTATGAGAGAGATGCTATGATTGTCCCCACTTTACAGATGAGGAAACTGAGGCTTGGAGAAGGTGAATCACAGGGCCACAGTCACAGCTTGTGAGGGCCAGAGCTGGTTTCCAGACTCTAGCGCCTGGACTGTGAGCGCTGCACTCTCAGCTTCATGCTCTCTGGCTGATGTTGCTGTCATGGTGCTTCATAGTGAGGGAGTGTGATCCAGTGCATGGTGATGATGATGTCTTCCTTTGGACTTTTAAATTTGCTTACTCTTATAATTGTACAAATTTTGGAAGAACAACGTGGTGTACCAAGGACTTGGATCCCTGTGCATTGAGTATTGTCCACTAGTAGATTGACTGTTAACCTGCTGTTCCGCTGGGTTATTCTACTGCCTTAATTATAAAGATTCCTGGGGTCTTTGTCCACCCCCAGGTATATCTGGGAGGTGAAGTGACATCTTGAATTTACCAAAACTGGTGTTGGCAAGAAGAGTCAAAAAGGTGAAGCCCGTAACCTTTGACTGAAGTCAACATTCACAGGTTGTATAAAATCAAGGAATTTTATCTTTAAGAAACCCATGTGCTAATTCTTAACCTGGAAAACATTTGATTTAGAGAAGGGCTGATGAGTAAAATCTGTTGATACTTCCTTTCTTTATGGTAAACTGCTGCTGCTACTGCTAAGTCGCTTCAGTCGTGTCCGACTCTGTGCGAGCCCATAGACGGCAGCCCCCCAGGCTCCCCCGTCCCTGGGATTCTCCAGGCAAGAACACTGGAGTGGGTTGCCATTTCCTTCTCCAATGCATGAAAGTGAAAAGTGAAAGTGAAGTCACTCAGTCGTGTCCGACTCTTTGCGACCCCATGGACTGCAGCCTACCAGGCTCCTCCATCCATGGGATTTTCCAGGCAAGAGTACTGGAGTGGGTTGCCATTGCTTTCTCCTTATGGTAAACTAATAGAAGTCAAACTTTTTATGTTGCCTAGAATGTTTGGTTCCTTAAATATGGGAACCTTAAAGCAGTAAAATGAGCAGTGTATGGAATCAGAAAAGCTGAGTTCATATCCCTCCTTTCCATTCTGGCTCTGTTTTCTGAGGCAAGTAATAATCTCTCTGAGTCTTACTTTTTCTTCCTTATGAAATGAGATGAATATTTGTTTCACCTGTGTCTTGAGTTTGTTGATCATATGGGATCATATATTTAAAAATACTTCATGACTTATAATGTGATATTCATCTTTGTATGCCTGTTTTATTATAGTAAGACAATGAAGGTTGTCTTTATTAATTTGAAATAATAGTTTGATAATTGGCTCATTTGCACTTAAAGAATTTGGGAAAATTTTTAAATTACTTTTTATTATGGAAAATATCAAATGCACGAAATCAGAGAGACTAGTATCTCTAACACAGATCCTTTTATCTGTGTATATTTTAGTATGTCTTATTAAAAGATAAGGATTCCTCCTTTCTAAATAATCACAATGCTGTCACCACACCCTCAAAATATCCACAGTAATAATTTTTGGAATATTTTTTAACGATCTAAATTATATTCTTCGATGGATCTTGGGTGCTTTCCCCTCCCTTTTCCTCTAGGCAGTCTTTAATATTACAGATATTATAATGTATTACTACTGAAACTAAGCATGCCTTCTTTTCTTATTTCCAGGGGCCCTGTTCCAGTATTGGTTATGAGTCTTCTGTTCATCGCTTCTGTATTTATGTTGCACATTTGGGGCAAGTACACTCGTTCATAGATTCGGCTACATCCATCTGTCTGTCATCTGAAGAAGAAAGGAAAAAATCCCAACATATTTTGGACCAAAAACATAGTGATTTTCTGTTCATGAGGAACAAATTTTCTGCAAGCTTACTGTTTTACAGGGAACTTAATGAGAATTAAAGAATCGATTTTTTTTCTATGGCTAATAAACTTTTTAATTCATTTATACCAAGTCTCTTTGCTGATGCCTGACTGCTAGGGCACTTAGTCACTCTGCCTTTAGATTTACAAGTAAATATGTAGAAATTGTTTTGTGTAGAATTTTTTTTTTGGTTGGATTGACAGTTTCTTACATGACCATGTAGTCATTCAAATCCTAAATGCTGTAATTGGCCTTGGCTTGTTTTCTTCTAGGTATTTCCGTCCTGATGATTGTCATTTTGAGTGTTCTGTGGTTTTCAGGGAGTGTGCCTATGACTCCATCAGGCAGATCTGTGTTCAGAGGCAGCTGGTACCCAACGGAATCATCATAGAAATCATCCAGAAATCTTGGATGAAATGTTTGCTCATTCTGTTCTTTGTCTCTAAAACCACAGATAATATTTTTGCCTTTTCTTTCTTTCAGTTCTTAATTCTGTGAGTTTAGATGAGGGGTTTCAATCTATTTTATCACTTGTCGAAAACCCCTTTTGAAATAATTCATTTGGTAAATTGGATTTCTTATATAAAATTTTGTTTCATTTTGAAAATTAAAGACCTTAATAATCAGTGTGAGATACCAGAATTTCTAAACTGAGTCGTTATAATTCTAACCAAAAATAAAAAATTTTGAAGTGTCACTTAGCATATATTGCCTTCTGGCTATGAGCATTCAGTTTCTGATAGACCCTAGGAAATACCAAGAGTAGCTCAAAGGTGTACACTCTGAGTCTAGGACTCTAAGCCAGAATTTCTAAAGATTAAGAGATCATGTAAAACACACTAGTTGTCCAGCAGAATCACAAAATGATGAAGAGGTGTATTAGTTTTAAAAAACTGGTAATTTGGAAAGCATCTTTCTCTAAGCCTATTAAAAATTTTTTTAGAAGAGGTAAGCAGTTTCATAAGTGTTTTCCTTAAATCCTGGCTGAAAGTAATTTCAGGTCCAAAGTGCTAAATTTAAGTGGTGAAAGTGTGTATCTTTAAATATGACTTCCTCAGGCAGTGCATGGGTGAGTGTGAATTCCCAGGTGGCTCAGTGGTTAGAATCCACCTGCTAATGCAGAAGACACAGGAGACAATGGGTTTGATCCCTGGGTTGGGAAGATCCCTGGAAAAGGGAATGGGAACCCATTCCAGCATTCTTGCCTGGGAAATCCCGTGGACAGAGGAGCCTGACAGGCCCTCCTAGTCCATGGGGTTGCAGAGTCAGACATGACTGAGTATGTACGCATGCATACTATTGTAAATCCTAACAAATGGCAAATTGGGGAAAAAAATAATGAAAAACTGATTCCTTCTTATCTTGGGAATTGATTATTGCACAAAATAAGCATCTTCATTTTGAAAGTAAGGAAAAAGTCTCAATTTCATTCGGAAGAAATTAAAGATGATAGTATCTATAGTGGAATTTTTCTTTTTCTGGTATTCATGTTGACAGTACCATTAACAGTTAAAAGTCACACATTTAATTTGGAAAAGAAATCTGTTCCTCTTGTCTGGAGGATTTTCTCTGGGGGAGATGCTAAAGCCACTTGGGGGAGCTATTTGGTTGTGAGGGGTGCATTCTCTGCACAGTGCTGCTGTTAGCCTCCTCTGCCGAGCAGTGGTCTCTAGTGGACTGATTGCTGAAAGTCACTGACTTTTCTGAGCCAGTGATTTATAAGAAAATGCTAGTTTTCAGTGGCAGAGCAAAATGCTTCATTCAGCAGAAGGAACAGTGGGGGTTGGGCATAAAAATGTACAACATCTATTATGTAGCTGTTTTTGGCTCTGATGATACAATGCTAATACCATAGCTGAGAGTCTTAGTGTTCAAGCTGTTCCTTTTTCTTTTTTTCCAATTTTAAAAATTGTGGCAAAATACACAACATAAAATGTACCACATTGGCAGTTTTTAAGTGTGCGAGTCAGTAGTACTGAATACATTCATATTTTTGTGCGACCATCACCACTATCCATCTCCAGAACTCTTCTGAAATCTTGCAAAACTGAAACTCTAAACCCACTAAATAATAACTGCTCTCCCCGCTCTTCCCCCAGCCCCTGGCAACCACCATTCTACTTTCTGTCTCTATGAATTTGACTTTCTAAGTACCTCATATGAATGGAATCATACAATATTTTGTCCTTTTGTGAATGACTCATTCCACTTAGCATCATGTCCTCAAGATTCATCTGTTTTAGCATATGTCAGAATTTCCTTCCTTTTTAAGGCTGAATAATATTCCATTGTGTGTATATATCACATTTTATGTTCCTTTCTTTTTAAATAGGGATTCTTAGACTTGTGAGCCATTTATAGTAATTTCAAAAACCTAACAAATTAGACGTTTACCTGCATTGAGGCTACCTTGGATCCCCAAATTCTCAAGCTTTCTTGACTATGCAATAGAATTCTAGCCATTACTGAATAGACACAGCCAGTACCTGCTGAACAGAAGCTCTAAGTGTTTAAAACTGGGAAAGTGAATTACATGATAACTGCAATTTGAGCTGAGCATTTTAAGTCACTGGGGAACAACCATGTTAGGGAAAGGGCCCAGAAATCCCTAAGGCTAGTGAAGGAAGGAGAGACTGAGATTTCTGAGCCCAACAGTGCCTTGAATGCCTTCCAGTAAAACAGTAGATGAGAAGAAATCTATTCCTGGGAGAGGCGAAACATGTTATATAGCTGCTGTTTTCACACCTGTCTTAGTCTAGACGCCACTTTTTTTTTCTCCAGGTAATGTCCTCAAAGGAAAAACTGGGAAAAAAAATTCTGAAATGCAAATGTTGGCATCAAGTTAAAATGACTGAAAATGTCTACAAAGCTATTTTAACAGGAAATACTGTACAGTGCATGGAGTTCCTGGGCTCATGTTGCCATGCTCTTGAGTCTCTCAAGCTTCTCCCTTGGGAACTCCAGAGCTGCACTGCCCTGTCCCTCAAATGCTGCAGCTGGAGGGCCCCAGGCAGGACTAAGCTTGTTCCACTCGCTGGGGGGTACTACTAGGACTTCTAAATGTACTGTACTTACTACCCCATCTTCCGGGCTTGGAAGTGCTTCTGACCTGGGTTCGCCTGCTGGACCTGCCATTATCAGTGGTGAGACCATGAATGTCTCTCTTATCTTGGGGGTCTCATTTTCCTTAGCTGTAAATGACTAACGTATGATAATTCCCACCAAATAGGAGGTCTAAATGAGAAGGAAGATCCAATAGTTGCTTTGTTAATTAGCTAACAGTTAATGAGTGCTCATTCTCAATAGTTTTAGAATTTGTTTTTTTATTTAATCAACAACCTAATGAGGAATTTACTATTTGCCCCATTTTACATAAGGGGAAACTGAAGTTTAAACCATTCTGCTTGTAAGTGGAAGGGTTGGGATTTAACTCCAGATCTCTGACTTACCAACTGGAGTCACATAGATAGGATTATTAAGTACTTGGGTTGAGGGCCAGGGAAGGGTGTCACAACAATAGAGCTTTCACATAGAGCTTTTAAAAGCAGCAGAATTTGGGGCTTCTCTGGTGGTCCAGTGGTTAAGAGTCCGCCTTGCAATGCCAAGGGACACCAGTTCAACCCTTGGTCCGGGAAGATCCTGCATGCTGCAGGGCAACTAAGCCCGTGCACCACACCTATTCAGCCCATGAGCCTAGAGCCTGTGCTGCACAACAGAAGAAGCCACCGCAGTAAGAAGCCTGCATTCTGCAACTAGAGAGCAGCCCCTCCACAGTGAGAGAAGGCCTGCATCAGCAGTGAGGCGGACTCACCCACCAGCCAGAAAAATAAATAAATCTTAAAAAAAAACAAAAAACACCTACAATTCCAAGAAAGCATCCACGATCATTTGGTGTACTCCAGGCATTACACAGCTTCAGTTTTGGTTCTGCAGAAGTTGCTTTCTCTACTTCTGTCCTGAACCTTGGTCTCATTCTCTGGAACTCTTGTTTGTAGAGAAAGCCTAGTGTTTATTCATTCAATAAACATGTACTGATCACTGTGTGATATGCCCTTCAACTGGGGTTTCAGAAATGGTGAGGCAACTCATTGGGCATTTAGGTGTTAGGATTCCAATACCTGTTGGGGCTCCAAGTTCTAGAATAGCTGTGTGATTATGGATAAAACAGACAGGGAGTGCCTTCAAGGGCCTCTCGACTACTGGTGAAATCAGTACTTGGGACCACAGCTTAAGAACCAGTATACTCACAATGTGTGGGCAATGGTGTCAGAGATTGCAAAACTGGAACTGCCTTCCAGGAAATCTATACTGTATGGTCACTTGTCTAACACAGGAAGACTGGGGAACCCTGGGATACCCTAGCTGGAAGGACTGAGAGTTCGCTGTGTTCTCCTCATTGTACAACAGAGTTCTGAGGCCTCGGGGAGGAGGGGCTCACCCAAGACAGTGCAGGAAGTCTAGCAGAGCAGAGGCCAGAACCAGGCTTCCTGCTTCCAGGCCCAGGCTCTGCCTCAGAGCAGCACTGTAAGCCCTGTCTGGGTCCTCTGCATAAGCCAGCTGATCTGTGGAGGCTAGACTCTGCAACTAGGTAAACTAAGTGGTGGGCTTTGCTCAGTGGGCAGTGTTAATCAAAGGGAAAGGAGTAAAAGCAGCAAGGTCAGCTACTAAAAAATAATGTTGGTAAATTTAGGAGAAAGCCAGCAAGTTCATAAGACTTGATGGAGAGACAAAAGAGGGAGAAACAACCAGTAGAACTGCACTGTTTTGTGTTCCTGTGACCATGGATGTGTGAGCCCAAAACACAGCAAGACTGACCAAGCAGGGGTAGTGTAAAAGCTGAACTTTTAAAGACTACTCCTGGCTGCTCTGGCAACTAGGTCCCCTTCCCATGCTAAAGATAAAATAAAATATGCAAATTAAATAGGAATCAAAGGTAGTCATACCCAGTCTAGATGGCTCCATTTTGGGAAAGGTCTGGAAGTCTGTACCTCATAAAGCAAATGAAGACATGAGAAGAACTTGAATTACACATAAAAGGGTTAAATTAGTCCTGTGAACATATTTGCTTTTCTCCCTGTTGACTCTGGTCTTAGGCGATGCAGATGGTAAATCCTGTCCTTGCTCGTCCCTATGGTCTTAGCTATTCTACTGGATAATACACACAAGGTGTTAGTAAGATTCCCTGGAGGAGGAAATGGCAATCTACTCCAGTATTCCTGCCTGGAGAATCCCCATTACAGAGAAGCCTGGCAGGCTACAGTCCATGGGATCGCAAAGAGTCGGACACGACTGAAGTGACTTAGCATGCTAGTAAGAGAATGGAAGCTCATTCTCCTAGGGCCCAATCTAAATTGATTTGGGGTGTAGAATTTAAACAGGGGTTCTCACAGTTTTGCGTGCACTGGAATCACCTAGGGGGAACCTGCTTCTGCTCCCTGGCAGATCTGGCCTGCCTCAGCCTGGGCGTCCTGGCTCTGTAAAGTGGGAGTCACACAGCGACGCCTGTGGTTTAGTCCAGGCCCAGCTCAGGTACAAGTGTATTCATTGTCTCCCTTTCTCTTTGAGGCTTTAACCGTGGTGCTATTTGTTTTGCAGCCTCCGTGCTGTGACTGGGGAAATTCACCCTGACTCAGGTGATATTGCGTTTTGTGTATTTGTGATCTAGTGGCATGCATGGCTGGCTGGCAGTGGGGTGGAAGGCCCTGAGAACCCACAGAGTCCTGGTTCTCCCTTTAGTTCTCTTCAACTCAAGGCTCTTCATAGAGCACGTGTTGCCTGAATGAGCAAAACAAACACTAGTCAGACTTCCTTTGTAGTAGCCTTGCTGTACTGAAACTTTCAGTTGGCTCCAGGAGGCAGTAAAACCATGAACAGTGCCTCAAGTATTTCATGATTGTGCTAGCAAGGATTTCCTTCCTGGGTGGACCATTAAATACTGGCATGGCACTCCCCCCACATCCATCCTGATGGTGGAAAAGCGGGGAGTCACTGCTCGAGGAGCCGTTGGACCCACCAGACTTGCAAACACCTCAATGAGATTCAAGTGATGGTGTGAGGGGCCGGGAAATGTTTGTAGAAATGTGTGCATATCCTTTGTACTTCCTGTTGGTGGGTTTACTAAACCCAAATTAAAGCAAATTTAGATGGGTTGTCATTCTCATTCATCTCTGAACCTGGCGCCAGCTTGGTGGTCTGACCTGCTCGCTGCTCCTCCTCTTTCTTTTCCTTCTTTCTCTGCTTCCCCTGACCCTCCGCCTTCCCTCTCCTCTCCCATTATGTTCATCTGTTCTATACAACTCAAATATTCCTGGACTATTGTTTGCATAAATAAAAGATAAGTGTGCTAAGAAACACAATCCTCTAATGAAAGTTAATTCTGATTTTCACTTACATTTTTCCAAGTTGTTGTATGTTGAATTGTATGCTCCAAAATTTATACACTGAAGTCGTAACCCCTAATACCTAAGGATGTGACCTTATTTGGAGATGAGGTTTTTATGGAGATAATAAAGGCAAACTGATGGGGAAGGCAATGGCACCCCACTCCAGTACTCTTGCCTGGAAAATCCCATGGATGGAGGAGCCTGGTGGACTACAGTCCATGGGGTTGCTAGGAGTCAGACACGACTGGGTGACTTCACTTTCACTTTTCACTTTCATGCATTGGAGAAGGAAATGGCAACCCACTCCAGTGTTCTTGCCTGGAGAGTCCCAGGGATGGGGGAGCCTGGTGGGCTGCCATCTATGGGGCTGCACAGAGTCGGACACGACTGAAGCGACTTAGCAGCAGCAGCAGCAGGATGGCTAGATTAAATACAGGATCACCAGTGTAATTTAAATTCAAATAAACAAACACATTTCTATCAAAAAAAAAAAAAAAGGCAAACTGAGACATTAGCATGGTCCTTAATCTGATATGAACGGCATCCGTCTGAGAAGGAGAGATGTGGACACAGGCAGTCACACGGGGAGAGCACCATGTGAAACTTGGCTCATCTTGAAGCCAAGGGGAGGGGCCTGGAACTGGCTCTTCCCCTCACAGTAAACCTGTCAGTACCTTGCCTCTGGAGTCCTGGCCTCCAGAACTGTGAGGCGAGATGCTTCTGTCATTTAAGCTGCTCCCTTTGTGGTACTTGTTATGGCAGCACTAGCAAACCAGTACATAGGAAAAGGAAGCCAGTTGGGAATTCTCAGAGATGTTTTTAACCACCAGCCCTCTTCCTGTCTTCCTAGTCCTCTGGCATCTGCAGCTGCTATACAACCTCTTGATCTCTAAACTCCAGAAACCCTGCCCCACTACTAGCCTGAATTTTTCTAACACCTCTCCTGGGGAGCAAGAAATCAGCAAACTCTGACTCACTACTCTGGTATCTTGAGAAAGGTGGTACCCAAATTGGAAACATAAGCATTTTGGATCACTGGAAGTAGATATCCCCAATGTAAATGTGGCCTATTTCATGCACGAGGTAAGCATGATTTCTATTTGGACTGGGACTTGTTCATGTCATGGTTAACTGAGAAAACCCCAGTGTTCCGACTCAAGAACTGACTTTGCTGCTGCTGCTGCTGCTGCTAAGTCACTTCAGTCGTGTCTGACTCTGTGCGACCCCATAGACAGCAGCCCACTAGGCTCTGCCGTCCCTGGGATTCTCCAGGCAAGAACACTGGAGTGGGTTGCCATTTCCTGGCTTTGGTTGGTGGTAAATTCTTGGCAGGCAATTTGGTAGCGACCAGAGCTTGTTTAGCAGAGTGAATGGCATCCATACAGTAATCATAAAATCTGGACCAGTGAAGGCCTGGAACAGCCACTGGGATTTGAGGGTATACACAGCAGCTTGGGGGTCCAGATTCAAGTTTTCACTTAGGTGTATCTTCCTCACATTCCTAGAATGAGCTCCACTCTGTCACTGTGATGAAAAGAGTTGTCACAGCAGGTCAGACCTTGCTAGTTTCAGAGAGGTCAGTTTGCAAGGTGGGAGCCTGACTGGTGGTCTGCAGGTTTGGCATTTGAACTGCTCCCTAACTGATAAGGCTGACTGATGGAGTGATTTCTCTCGTACACCAGTTCTTCTTCTGAGAGCCTGAGACTTTGGTAGTTGCCAGGCAGAAAATGCCTTGGCAACCACTGACAATAAAATCCTTGGGCCCAGAGTCTTTACCAGGCTTTCTGGGTGGAAACTTTGTGCACATGGTTGCATTCTTCACTGCCAGACAAGGGATCATGCTTGATGTGCCCCTCACAGGAGGGAAGGGCTATAGGAAGCCTGCACGGATCCCTCCAGACCTCACCTAGGTCTTCTCCTCCTGAGACCCTATTTTGTATCCTTTCACTGTAATAAACGTTAGCTGTGATGTGAGTACAACTATGTGATGAATCCTGTGAGTCATTCCAGAAAACCATCGAACATGTGAGTAGTCTTGGGGAATCCCTGAAAGAGTCACAGTGTTTTACTTCTTCTTTTTTTAAAAATAATTTTATTTATTTAGTTTTGGCTGTGCTGGGTCTTCATTGCTGCAGGGGCTTTCTCTCTAGTTGTGGAGCACAGGCTTCTCATTGCCATGGCTTCTTGTGGAACATGGTCTCTAGGTGGTCTCCCATGGGCTTCAGTAGTATGGCACGTGGCTCAGTAACTGAGCCAGTAGGCTTAACACCTCGGAGGCATGTGGAACCTTCCTGGACCAGGGATTGAACCCGTGTCTCCTGCACTGGCAGATGGATTCTTTACCACTGAGCCACCAGGGAAACCCCTGTCTCACTTCTTAACGTGTTGTTGGGTTGTGCTTGCTAATATTTTATGTTTTCTTTATTCACCTTGTTCACTTCAACTCCCATTCATCATGCTTCACTTCATGCACATTGTTCTAGACATCGACATATAGCAACTTCTTTAATCTTTTGGGGTACCCAGGACAGCTCTTTTTGTAGGTAAGAAAGCTGAGGCCCACAGAAATGGAGTGACTCGCCCAGCATCACGGAGCTCCTGACTGCATGGTGGAGCGGGGAACCAGGGCACTCTGCCTCCGTGTTCGTGTGACCAACAGTCTCAGTTCGCTCTCGACTGAGGGCTTCCTGGAACATGGCACTCTGAGTAGTGAAACTGGGGTGGTCCCGGGCAAAACCAGGACACCTGGTCACCCTACTTCATGGCTCTTTTATACTTTATCCGACTGATACTTCTATTTTCCTGAGGGAGAGCTTGTCCCCATTAGGAGGTGGCCTATTTAGACCCAACTTGAGCCAGACACCTGGTCTCTCAAGGAGACCAGTTTCCAAAGCCTTTCCTGAGTGCCAAATACTCTGTACCTCCCAACTCGCTTTGCTCTGCTCTTTTCCTCTCCTCCACAAAGCATACCCACCCCAGCCCCATCTCTGCCCACCACATTTTTCAGCATTACTGGTTTTAATTTCCTTCACCATCCCCTTTGCAAAAACTTCTTTCCTGATTTAATTACTATTTCTCTTAATTCAATTTCATTCTCTCGACTGTCCTTAAACTCCTAAACTTGTTTCTCCAAAGAATTTAATGGCAAGGCCCTGTGTTTAGAGATTAATTGTCGTCATTTTGCCTTCAAACATAGGTACTTTCTTACTTCTCTTCAATTATCTCTGGGAGAAAGGCAAGTGACCATCCTTCTTCCTAGGGCCTCTGTGAGAACAAACACCACGGGGGGCTGCCTTGAGAGAGAGAGAGAGAGAGAGGGAAGGAGAAAGCGAGGGAGAGGGAACGCCAAGTCTCTTAAATTTCTCTCCCACCTTCTACGGACTCTAATCTCAGGGTCTGAGAGTAGCCAGAGTCCAGGTGACACAGGTGGGCTCATGAACAGGTTGAGGGGGGTGGGCTCCAGGGGCAGCAGCTCAGGCTCCAGAGATGCTGGTTCTCTGCCGTGAGGGGTTTGGGATGGTGAGAGCGACGAGGGCTTGGCTCCAGCCTCAAGCATCTCACTCAGCCAAGGTCTTTCAGAGGAACTAAAGCTGTGGTCAAAGGAACAGAAACACTTTCAGCTAGAATCTCCCTTCCCTGGAATGCCCCTCTCAGGAAACCAAAGCTTTAGGGCTCTCTCCTCTGGTTACCTTTCCCACGGTCTCAGTACAGCAGCTTTTGACCTTTCAGCCCCAAACCCCTGTTTTCCTAGCTCCATCACCCAGACTCTCCTATGTCTTTGTGTACAGAACTTGAAAAATGGTTGCTAGGGTTATCCTGGTGGCTCATCGGTAAGGAATCCACCTGCCAATGCAGGAGACACGGGTTCAATCCCTGGTCCGGGAAGATCCCACATGCCGTGGGATGATCTAAGCCCACAGCTACTGAGCCTGTGTGCCTAGAGCCTGTGCTCCTCAACAAGAGAAACTACTACAGTGAGAAGCCTGTGCACTGCAACCAGAGGGTAGCCCCTGCTCACTGCAACTGAAGAAGGCCTGCGTGCAGCAATGAGGACCCAGCACAACCCAAAATCAATTAATCTTATAACAAAATGGGTGCTAGAGGAGAGATGGTTGCAGCTGGGACCCAGACAGCTTCCTGACGAGTCATTACTGTGTCCCCGGCCCCTGTGTGGGTGAAGCACCCTGGAGAGGCAGAAAGCACGTGCTCTGGGGCCCTCAGACCAGGGCTGAAATCCAGCCTGGCACACAGGGGCTGTGTGACCTCGTTTCTCCAGTGCCCTCGCCTGCAGAGCACCATGTGAAAGGGGTGCAAGGCCACCTTTTATGTCAGGATTAAATGAAAGAACTCAAGTGAAGTATTCAGCACAAGGCTTGGTGCATAATAAGCCTTAAACAACAAGCAGCATTATTCCCACTGAATAGCATTTGGTTCTATACGTCATAGAATCCCCAACTTTTAGGACTGGAAAGAAAACTGAACTTCTTTAAGCCCTCTTGTCTTCCTCCCCGTTTAATTATGAAACCTTCTATTTGGTCTCTGACTCTGCTTGGATACCTCCTGAGATGGGGGGCTGGCTCACTGCTCTTGGGGAGTCCCTGCCTTCTTTGGGCTACTCTGTGGATGCCAGTTAGGAGCTCTGTTTACAGGTGTGATGTACTTAAACCGCTTTCCAATTGCAGAGAACAGGAAGCTGTCCCCCATCCAACTACAAAAATGTAGGCTGCCAGAAAACAGGATGCAAATTATAGTTTGGAGGATAATTCAGCAAATAACTCAATGACATACTCACTGGTGAAGGAATCGGGCTCTAGACGCTTCCCTTTACCCCTGGAGTTCGTGGTGCTCCAGTCCAGCTGAAGACAAGGTCCTGAGGATGAGGAAGAACCCAATTAATTTAGACACATTTTATAGACCAGACATCAAAGATCCCAAAGGAACTCTGAAATCACCCTTTTCTTGGGTTCACGAGGACTCATAAACATACCGCCCATCCCTGGTTATTCACGCTCATTAAATGTCAGAATAGAGAGATTAGAGCTTGCAGGGGTTCCCTCCCCATTACTCTGGGGATGCTTGCCTGCATTTATGATGAGAAGGCCCTGGGGTGTTTAATAAACTACCTGATTTGTCTAATTTAGTCCTCCCACAGTCTTGTTGATGTTCCCAGCTCCATGTCACACATTCTGATATTGGGATAATACCAGAATGTATTTAAAATTCCCACTGTGTCTATTTCATCTTTATTTAAAGGAAATGAATTTCAAGGTTTAAAGCAGATTTTCTAATGTAAATGTACCTATGCACCTAGGAGTGAGGAGCTGAAAATATCACTATCATATGTATCAAGACAGTAAGGGATGGATTACTGCATAGGAACTGTACTAGACATTCATGGCTTCATGAGATTCTGCTTCTCTAAGAATTGCAGTTTGTGAAACAATGGATTCTTCTCCTTAGGAAGTACATATTTGTATAAAGCTGAATTTATTCTCATTTAGGGTTTCATAGATTTAATCATCTCTTAATGATATATTTTATATGGACTATTAAAAGGTTTGGATTGGACCTTAGAACTTAATTTGACCAATCCCTCCTGTTACAGATGAAAAAACTGAGACCCAAAGAGGTTAAAGGTTTTTCCCAAAGTCACACAGGTATATAAGTTTAGGACTAGGATTCAAATCCAGATTTTAAAAATTCAAAGGGTTCAAAACTCACCCCATGTGTTCTGAGATAAGCATTTTCAGCAGTCTCTCTGGCATAAAAGGGAAATGTTAATGTTTCCTCATTCTCTACATCCAAGATCCTATTTATTTGGAATTAGCTTGGTGGAAGAATCAACTTGCTCTCGCACAGGTGCCGTCCCTGCCTCATACCACACTGACAAGGAACCACAACCGCCTTCCCCTGACCTCCCCCCACACGCACACACGGTATCTACATATGCGCAGCAGGCTTTATAGGAGACTTGAGGAAACAGATTTGTGTCACCATGTCGCTTGTTTCTCCCTCCTTTCAGAGCACCCTTCTGCAGAATTCATCCCAGAAATTCCCTGTCCCTCCCTTCAAAAAGAGAATAATTTAGTTCATCAATTCTCTTTCACTTAGGACTGTGTTTTGTTGCAACAGAGACCTGTAAAACAATGCCTTACATAATTTTTCTCTCATGTAAAAGAAGTCTGGAGGTGGGCATTCTACGGCTGGCGAGGTAGCACTTTCATTTTTCCATTTTGCTATCCTTCGGACGGGCCTATTGTCCTCAACCAAGACCACCTTAGGACTGCAAAGTGGCTGCTGCCGCACAAGTCCTTACATCCATGTTTCAGGTAGAGGAAGAGGGAAGGCCAATAAGGGGCCTGCCAACAGAGTCAATGCCCTTTTCAGGGAGCATTTCCAGAAGTCTTACACTATAGTTATTTTCTTCATTCAATTGGCCAGAAGATACTCACCTGGGCACTCTTCTCCAGAGGGGAGGCTGGGAAATCTAATTTTTCAGCTGGCACATTGCTACCTCCAATGAAATCAGGGACCCGTGTAAGTAAGAAGAGAAGAATAAACTTTGGGTAGGCAACCACAATGTCTGCCACAACCCCCAACTCAGTTTTGGGCCCATAGCCAATGACTGGTTATTCTATTAAAGCTAAGAGGCCATCGCAGGGCTGAAGGGAGGGAGCTGGAGGAAAAGAAATGGCTGAATCTTTCACCTGCTGTCTTCACTGACAAGTCTCTGAAAGTGGATCGGGACAACAAAGAGATTTATTTGGGGGCAACAAAGAGATTTGCCAGGGATGTGAAATTTACCACCCTCCTTGGAAGGCAGAAGCGGTTACAGTTGCCTTTTGTTTTCTTATTTCTACATCCAAGGGTTGTTGTGAGAATCAGAAGACAGATAGGGGAAAGCATGTTATAAACCATAAAACACTATTCAGTGACAGCAACGATCGTTTATCATTATTACGAGTGTTGTCACATGTTCTAAAGCTGCGTGATCAGCTGAAGAAAAGGATTTTCTGATGCAGAGCAAGAATGAGAGCCAAAGAGAAAAGGAGAGAAAGAGTGGGGGTTGTGGGGGAAGGGGCAGAGGGCAGAAGAGAGGAGAAGGGGAGAGGGAGGGGAGACGGGAAAGGTGGAGAGACAAGAGTGGAGGCCCCTTTTCTCTCAAAGGCAGAACGAAAATATATTGACATAATTGAATCCCATGTCTGACCCAAACACATATACAACTACCCAGGACACAGCATCAAAGTTCCTTGCTCGGGGTTTTCTATCTAAAGTGTATCCCCTTCATTTTTGTTTTTGTCTGTTGCAATCAACATGTGGGATTTTAGGTCTCCGACCAGGATCGAACCCACATTCCCTGTTTTGGGAACTCATACCCCTCATTTTTAAGCAATATATATACACTGAAAACGGAGAAGGCAAAGGCACCCCACTCCAGCACTCTTGCCTGGAAAATCCCATGGATGGAGGAGCCTGGTGGGCTGCAGTCCATGGGGTCACAAAGAGTCAGACATGACTGAGCAACTTCCCTTTCATTTTTCACTTTCATGCATTGGAGAAGGAAATGGCAACCCACTCCAGTGTTCTTGCCTGGAGAATCCCAGGGACGGGGGAGCCTGGTGGGCTGCCGTCTATGGGGTCGCACAGAGTCAGACACGACTGAAGCGACTTAGCAGCATACACTGAAAACTATGTGAACCATATGAAAAAGCACAAAGAAGTTTGTGTTTTTTAAACCTGCTTTATTGATGTATATAACTGACATGCCATAACTATGCACATTTCAAGTGTATGATTTGACATATTTTGGTATACGTGTACACTCATGAATCCATAACTACCATCAATATAATGAACACATCCATCACCCCTCAAAGTTTCCTCAAGCTCCCTCCTTCCTGCCCTTTCCTGGCCAAACCCCTTCCTGCCAGGAATCACTGATCTACTTTCTGCCACTCTAGATTCCTTTGCATTT
>NW_011494815.1:1304998-1328809 GCF_000754665.1 Bison bison bison | reverse complement strand
TTGCATTTTCTTGAATTTTATACAAGTGGAATATAAAATTCCATAATGTCCTCTTTTTTTTTGCTTAGCTTCATTTGCTTGGCATAACAATTTGAAAAAAAAAAACCCAAAACTTATAGAGAAGTATAATTAATGATGTAACATAGATTCTCTAGGACTGAGAACAGATAATTAGCCATATTTGCTTCAGCTTTCCTCTTGTTTTTCTAATGTGATTTATACAAAGAAAAAAATGGTAGAAATTTGCATAATTCAATGAATAATTAGAAAGCAAACCCCTGTGGGCAAGAGATGAACCTTGCAAGCACCCTGTTATCTTCTGCGTCCCCTCTCTGACAACTACTTCTTCCTTCTCATTCCAGGTCACCACTATCCTCACTTTTAGGAGAATCCCTTTCTTGCTTGCCTTTTTGATTTTATGACCAGTGTATGCATCCCAGTATGCTTGAGCCACCTGTCTGTGAATTTTATATGAATGAAATCATATTGTTTGTCTTCTTCTGTGACTCGCGTTTTTTACTGTTATGTTTGGGAGATTAGCCATGTTGTGCTATGTGGCTATGATTTGTTCATTTTAATGGCTACAGAATTTTCAACTTTATGAATATACCACGGCATGGTACAGCCCACACCAGAAAGAAATCTTTTAAATGCGATCATCATTGTTTGGCTTGCATTGGCACCCCAGCCTTGCGCCCATCAGACAGTCATCATAGGATAGAAACAGGCGAAACACCCTCACTCCTGTGGCCAGGCCCCTGACCCCCACCCTGTGTCTGTGGAAAGTTAACCATTAATATTCACATATGCAAATCATAAATATTTACAACAATACCTTCTGACATAGTATTCTTTCTGAAGAAGCAAAGCACAAAGTAGTTTTTTTTTTTAAAAAAACTTGAACTTTATGTAATTTCATTAAGTCACCCCAGGCTAATAAAAAAGTACCAGAGACTGGGTGGCTTAAACAACAGATATGTATTTTTTGTCATAGATCTGGGGGCTGAAAGTCCAGATGGAGGCATCAGTAGGCTTGGTTTCCTCTGGAGCCTCTCTCTGGTTTGCAAAGGGCTGCCTGCTCCCTGTATCCTCCCATGTTTCCTTCTCTGTCTTCTTCACTGTCTTCTCTCCATGCCTGTTTCCTGATCTCTTTAAATGCCTCCATCAGATTAGCTTAGGACCCATCCCAGTGGCCACAGTTTATCTGCATCCCTGTTGCAAGGCCCTGTTTCCAAATATGGTCACAGACTGAGGTTCTGGGGGTGAGGATTCAACACCTGAATTTTGGGGGCAGCATGATTCAGTCCATAGCAGTTGTGTTGATCTTAATACAGCTAGTTATATTCTCTGTGGGAGAAAGGAAAACAAGGACGAGGTTAGACACTTTCCTACAGCCTGCTCTTCCACTTTCACTCTTTCCCTCAGGCCTTCAATCTAGAACATCCTGGCTCCCTGCTCCTAAATGCCATTATTCCCATGCTGCTTTAAATGATGTTGTTACTATAAATTACATAGGAAATACAAGAAATCAAAAGCTAGTTTTATGTTTCTTCATGTACAAAAGTGAGATAGTAAGAGTCACTGAAGTCAGTACTTACAGTCTGAGACTTTTTTTTTTAAGGGTTCAGTGCATTATTCAAGTTGAAAAAATAATGAATTGGACCTCGGCCTGCCTCTAGCAGATGGACCACGCTGCCCGTCCCCAGCCCTTTTTTAAGAAGCTCCCTTTATTCTGCGATACCCCAAGTGTCTGCAGGCATGGTGGCTTACAAGCACCTAATCACATGGTGCATAATCAGATCCTAATCACCCCAGTGCAGTAGAGAAATCATTTGAATCCCTGTTGTACACATGGGATAACTGGAGCATAAAGAACGTGGGATTTTCAAGGTCACACAGCAAGAAAGGCATAAAGCCAGTTTTCATTTCTCAGTTCAGAGAATATGAATTCTAGAGTTCTGTGTTGGCTTCTCTCTCCCAAAGTGGCAGTATGTCCACCATTTTTTGGTTTCACTTGTGGTGCCTTGGTGCTAGTCATTGGGAGGGGAAGCAAGTGAAAACATGATGATGACTCAGCGATCAATAAGAAAATGGGCTTTTCTCAGTGAAGCAGAGGTGGGGAAGTAGTCAGCTTCCTTCTTCTAATAACAGGGTGTAGGTCTTGTTTTTCAACCAGCATGAGTCCTGGGTCCCTCTTACCCTTTGTCTCTAATGCTTTCAAAGCTTTCTTTTTCCTTCATATTCCAAGCCCACAAGTAATTGTTTTTGTTTTTGATTTCACCTGTATTTAGTAGTTGTTGTTCTACTGCAAAGAAGTACTTTCCTCTCCCCTCCATCAGTTTGTATATTCACTTATTAACTCATATCACTATGGTCTCATGGATTCTTGTTTTATTTAATGAGTTTTTGTTTTATTCCATGGATTTCAAAGACTGAACTATATATTTGTTCAGTGGGAACCGCTTCATTCTGGCTCCTGGGTCCTTTTGATGTGTTCCCATAACTCTGTGAGCATATCCTTGTTGTTGCTGTTCAGTTGCTAAGTCGTGTTTGACTCTTTGCAACCCCAAGGACTGTAGCAAACCAGGCTTCTCTGTCCATGGGATATTCCAGGCAAGAATACTGGAGTTGGTCGCCCCTTCCTTCTCCAGGGGTTCTTCCTGGATGAGGAATTGCACCCATGTCTCCTGCACTGGCAGGTGGATTCTTTACCACTTTACCAGGGAAGCCCGAGCATATCCTTACTTGGCACAAAAAGGTGTTTCATATCTTTCTTTTACTTTCCTTGCCCCCACCTTAAATTCACTGTATTTTGAGAATTGGTGGATACCACCTAGTGTTAAAAATTGAAGTCTTCAGCCATTGTACGAGCCAGAGGAGATCATGATTTCTTCTCAAAATATGACCCTTCTCTGCCTTCAAATGAAAGGAGAAAGAGGATGATTGCCCCCAAGAAGGCCTGTGTTTGTAATTCATTCCAAGGGTAAACAAATCTACTAACTTTAGTTTCTTATGGCATCCCTTTCATGGAAGATAATTTCAAACTTTGTCTCAGATGACACTACATAGGAAGCAGGAGATCAAACATGTGGGACAGGGTAACAGGAGATGAATATGGAATGGACTGCCTCCCTTACTAACAGTGCCTCTGACCCACATAAGGCTGTCCTCCCAAGGAGCCTACAGGGCAGGTGGCAGAGCAGCAAACCTCAGGGTGCAGAGGTCTGTCACTCCTGACTCCCACATGGTGCAAGGTAAGCCTCTGTGCTGGGGACACCTGAGTGGCCGGGCTGTCCTTTCTACACTCATAGGTGCAGCCAGAGCCTACTCTTAAGACAGTGTTGATCATGGCCCCTTTTCTATTAAACATAAATTCAATCAGGAAAGATTTGAAACTCACAGAAAATTACAGAGAACTATGTCAAAAGCCCAGAGAAGGCGATGGCACCCCATTCCAGTACTCTTGCCAGGAAAATCCCATGGACGGAGGAGCCTGGTAGGCTGCAGTCCATGGGGTGGCGAAGAGTCGGACACGACTGAGCGACTTCACTTTCACATTTCACTTTCATGCATTGGAGAAGGAAATGGCAACCCACTCCAGTGTTCTTGCCTGGAGAATCCCAGGGACGGGGGAGCCTGGTGGGCTGCCGTCTATGGGGTCGCACAGAGTTGGACATGACTGAAGCGACTTAGCAGCAGCAGCAGCATGTCAAAAGCACCAATGTGCCCATCGCTAGATGATAGAAGAAATGTTAACATTTGCCTTAGATCCTTTTAGAAAGAAAAACTACAGATAAAATCGAAAACCAATTGCCCGCCCTCTCCCTCCAGAGGTAACTCTCAAGTTAGTAGGCAGCTTCTTAGTGCTCAATATTACTTTGTTTTTATGTGAGTAGACACCAATGTGTAGTATTGACTTGTATATTTAAAACATTTCATAAGCAATACTCAAACACGCTATGCATCTCAGGCCCCAGGCCCCTATTTTGTGTGTTTTTTTTTCCAATCATAGAGGCTAGTTTTTGTTTTAGGAACGGGACACCACAAAGGCCCAAGACAAACCCAGAGACGGAACAAGCTAAATCCAAGATGGCAGGCAAAGTAGGCTAAAGGTCGCCGCTTAATGTACCTTGAGTTATCGCTGTATTTCCATGGCAACCCCTGAGCGCGGAGGGACACTTACCCTGATTTCTTTGTGTTTGCTTCAAAAGTACCTGGTGTTCGGCAGAGATGCTTTGGGGCTGTACTTTGAGAGATAATATAGCGGTCAACCACTGGAACTCTCTTGGAAGACCATGGGAACGTGCCTGCGCAGATAAACCAGGGGGGCTGTCCTGGCATTACCTTTGCTTCATTACCTTGCTAAGGTCGCCACCCAAAGTGGGGACTCGTGCTCTGCTAGACTCAATTTGTGTCACGTGCAAAGAAGGATGGAAAATTGTGCATGCCCTGTCTGCCCCGGGGAATCTCTGCAGCTTTCCCAGAGCCCTATCTGCCTCCTAACCCTTTGAGTTCCCTCACTCTCCTCTCTTTCGGAAGAAGGTGCTTTTAGGGTGGGAGCTTCCCTTCTCCATTCTCTGACCATTGCGTAAAAGCCTGTTTTGCTTGCACCAAACTCAATTTCGTTATTGGCAGAGCAAACCAGAGAAGGCAATGGCAACCTGCTCCAGTACTCTTGCCTGGAAAATCCCATGGACGGAGGAGCCTGGTAGGCTGCAGTCCATGGGGTCGCGAAGAGTTGGACAAAACTGAGTGAGCTTACTTTCACTTTTCACTTTCATGCATTGGAGAAGGAAATGGCAACCCATTCCAGTGTTCTTGCCTGGAGAATCCCAGGGACGGGGAGCCTGGTGGGCTGCCGTCTATGGGGTCGCACAGAGTCGGACACGACTGAAGCAACTTAGCAGCAGCAGCAGAGCAAACCTGGGCAGAGAAAGAAGTCCCTGACTGATAGGGTGTGTGGTGGGAGGGGAGCTTCGGTTCAGCTGGGGCAGCAAGAGTTCATGTCTAACTCAGAAATAGTATCATACTGCTTGTATCTTTTTTCAGTTGTCTTCTGATTCTCACCTAACACTGAGATTTAGCCATGTTAATATTAATAATGTAGATCTAGTTCATTTATTGTATTTGTTAGATACTATTTTGTTGTATGACATTCCTATAATATGCACATGTGCCTGCTAAGTTGATTCAGTCTTGCCCAACTCTTTGAGACCCCAAGGACTGTAGCCCGCCAGGCTCCTCCATCCAAGGGATTCTCCAGGCAAGAACACTGGAGTGGGTTGCCATGCCCTCTTCCAGGGGTTCTTCCTGACCCAGGGATCGAACCCGTGCTTCTTTACACCTCCTGCATTCGCAGATGAATTCTTTACCACTATCCCCATCTGGGAAGCCCTTATAATATGATATTGCTCTTATTAATTCCTAATGCTTTGTATATTCTCTTGGATTTTCTTTGAAGATAATAAACTCACCTGGAATAATGACCATTTTGTTTCTTTCTATCCCTAAACCTCTTATTTCTATTTTTAATATAATGTTGAATAGGAGTTCAAGTGGAGATTATTTTGTTCTTTTTCTAATTAAAAAGAGATTGTAAGGGTTGCATTTTTAGGTATGATGCTTCTGCTAGGTTTTGGTAGTTACCTTTTTATCAAGTTAAGGAACCTACCTCTTAGCACTAGCTTGCCTGGAGTGGTTTTTCCCAATGTCCATTCATGAGTGGCTTCATTACGTTTTTTCTTCTGAATCTATTGACACCGATTATATAATTTTCTCCTTTCAATTTCCCAATTTAGTTAATTACATCATTGGATTTACTAATGTTAAAGTATTCTACTTTTTTTTAAGGAGAAGATGAGATAGAGGACCAACCTCTATTTATTGGGGTCAGGATGTATTCATTTTTAAACACAGCTCAATTAAGTTTGCTGTCCAGCTGTTTGCTATCTATGTATCTATTTTAAAAATTCTTGTATTTTTGTACGTTTGAGGTGGGGGGTGCTGTACATCTTTCTTCCCTGTCTGGTTTATTATCCAGACTATACTGGATTCATAAAATAAGTTGAGAAGTTTCATCTTTGTTTACTGTCTGGAAGATTTATATATAGTTGGAATTATCTGTTCTATGAAAGTTTAAAGGATCCACCTGGAGAACCATCTGTAATTCATAATTTCTTTGTGGGAGGATTGAAAAACTATTAATTCAAGTTTTTACATTGTTACAAAAGTACTTGGGTTTTCCATTTCTTCTCAAATTAGTAATGGCAAGTATAATATTTTAGATTGGGGTAAATAAACTATGGCATTTGAGCCAAATGCAGCAACTTTTTGTAAATCAAGTATTATTGGAACATGGTCATACATATTTATTTACATATTGTCTATGACTGATTAGGTTGTGTTCTCCCAATCAATTCCCAGTACCTATCCTCTGTCTCCTTGAATCTCGTAGCTTTGCTATCCTCAGTGTAGATGAAGAATTTAAGAATAAAGTTTTCAGTTCACTTCATCTGACTTGGTCATCCATCAGTCCTTCCATTCAGTGACTGCTTGGTGTCCACATTCCCAGTGTTACTTTAAAAGCACTGGGGATATAGCAGTGAACAAACAAGTCCATGCCCTCATGAAGCTTATAGTCAAGGATAGAGTTTCAGATAATAGACAGATATACATTATGCCTGGTGTATTTGGGAGAAAAATAAAAAATAGTAGTCTTTGGCTACTATTTCCATTTCTGTAACATTCTTTAGTCTATTCAAGTTATTTATTTCTTTTGTATCAATATTGCATTTTCTATATATTAGAATTTACCAATTTCATGTAGGTTTTCAATTCATTACTATGGAAGGTTTCATTCTTCTGTTTTCAACTTTTTGCATCTTATTGTCTTTGTAGATAACATAATGTTGAATTTTTTAAAAAGGCCCAGTCTTACTGTTTTTCTCTTCTAATTAGACATTTTCTAATTTATATTTATTTTATATTTAAACTTAGTTGCCATTTTATTCACATTTTTCATTTTTTTGCCTTCTTTTATTTCTATTCTTACTTATCACTGGATATGACCAGGTTTAAAAGTTATACTCTATTTATGCATCTGATGATTGCTTTAAGCTTAAGATTAATATATATTTAAAGTTTTCTCCAATATTAATTGGAGAAATTAAACAAGTATCAAACTTGTCAGAATTTATGTCTTTCACCTAAAATATCAAATACTTTAGTGTGCTCTCATGTCCTTCAGTTTCTTCCCCACCCCTATTCCAATGCCATCATTACGTGACAATGACTTATTTTCTTTTTTTCAGTCATGCTATATTTTTAAATTACTTTCCCAGATTTATATCTCTTAAAATTTGAGTACTTTTTCTAAAATTATTTTCAATGTGTGGTAACCCTTTTTGTATCTTACATGCCTGAGAATTTTTTTTATTACCCTTCGTATTTAAATGCCAATTTTTGGATATAAAGTTCTACTTTGTAAATTTTTTTTTCAATTAAAAAATTACTTTCCACTTCTTGTATCCTACGCTGCTTTTGTAAGGGCTAATGCCTCTCTGCAGATAGTGTACTCTTTCCCTCGGTATTTCTCTGCTTTCTCTAGGTAGGTATTCTCTAACCACTAGAGTCTTTTCTAAATTTTACCTTTAGCCTTTGGAACTAAAAAAAAAAAAACCCAACTACAATCTAAGTATGGGTTTTCATTCTCTACTTTAAATGTGAGGTCTTTCATCTTTTCCTAATTCTAAAAAATTAATGTCCATTTATTTGTTCAAATATTTTCTCCTTTCTATTTTCCTTTTTCTCTCTCTTGTTAGAACTCCTATTATTTGGATGTTGAAAATTTTACTTCTAATATCTTTACTTTTTAGATTTTTTTTCTTTTGTATTTCTTAAGAATTTTTTTTGTTTTGTTTTCTGTTGCCATCTGGGAGAATCCCTCAATTTGATCTTTCAGTTCACTAATAAATTCTTCATAAATCTGTACTAAATATATGAATATATTCTTCAGCTAAATCTGTCCTATCGTTTATCTGATAAAATGTGAATATTTCCACTTGGGTTTAAAATAATTTGCTGTTCTTATCTCATAATCCAATGATTTATTATGTTTACTTTAAATTCTTGGCCTAGTCTTCTGTTTCATACAATCCATGGTGCTTCTTTTGCCACTTTTATTGTCATTTTTTTGATAATCTCGCTTTTAAGATGCCTCCCCCCCACCCCTCCCCCCAATGAGCTCATGCTACTCTGGTCATGTGTATTTGGGGATTTCCAACAGAGAACTCTAGTCTGTGTCTGTCCTTGTGAATATGAAGTGTAGCTAGTGGATAGTGTCCCCACAGGGCCACTATTGATTACTTCTCATTGCTGACTCCCCATAAGGCAACCCTCTGGTTCAGGGTTTCAATTTAAACTTTTAAGGAATAGATGCAACATAGTATCTTGGATTCAATCCTGGAAAAGAACAAGGACATCAGAAAAAACCTGGCAAATATGAGTATGGTTTTTGCTATTAATAATGTACCCATGTTAATTGCACTGCAGTTATGTAAGACATTAACATGAAGAGAAACTGGATGAAGGGTGTATAAGAAACCTTTGTGCTATGGCTGAAACTTTTATGTAAACCTAACATTGGTGGCTCAGTTGCTCAGTTGTGTCCCTCTCTTGCGACCCCATGGACTGTAGCCCAGTGGGCTCCTCTGTCCACAGGATTTCCCAGGCAAGATTACTGGAGTGGGATACCATTTCCTTCTCCAGGGGATCTTCCCAACCCAGAGTTTGAACCAGGTCTCCTACATTGCAGAAAGATTCTTAACCAACTGAGCCATCAGAGAAGCCCAAACGACATTATTCCAAAATAAAACATTTTTATAAATATTTTTGATAAGTGAACTAGACAGTCATGTATAATTATCTATAGGTGTATTTCAGTTTAAATAAAACATTTTAAAAGTGTAAAACACACACACACACACTTATACCCCTTAAAAACCCTTTCAGTCAAAGTGCCAGTGAGAAGACAGGATTGCCCTTTGTTGTAATCCCCCCACTTTTGAGGTTCTGAAAGGGAAGGACTGGAAAATTAAAACTCAAGGCAAGCTGGTCCAGTTGTCCCACAGTTCACTGATGCTTTTATTTTTAAAGCTCTATTTTCTCTCTGTTTCATTTTGCATAGAAGTAATTGTTTGGCTTTCAAGTTCACTGATCTTTTTTTCTCTACTGTCTAATCCACTGTTAATTCAATCAGTGTATTTTAAAATCTCAGACATAATTTTCATCTCTAGAAGTCTTATTTGGGTCTTTTGTATATTCTCCATGTCTGCTTAACTTTGTAAACACTAGGAATGCAGTTATAATACTTGCTAAGGTCCTTCTCTGCTGATTCTAACATCTGTGTCACTTCTGAGTTGGTTTTGCTTGGTTGGTCTCACTATGGGACATATTTTCCTGAATTTTTGCATGACTGGCAATCTTTGGATACCAGACATTGTTAATTTTGCCTTGCTGGTTTTGGACACGTTGTATTCCTATACATCTCCAGTTTTGTTCTGGGATACAATTAAGTCCTTGGAAACACTGTGATTCTTTCAGGTCTAACTTTTACAATTCACTAGGTGGGTCTAGGGGCTTCCCAGGTAGCTCAGTGTAGTCTGTCTGGTGGCTGTAGGCATGGTTCCCAGAGCTGTGTGAGGCCTAGGACATTTTCCCTCCAAGCTTTCAGGTGGTTCTTTCCTCCACTTCATGTAGTTTCTTCACATGACTTGTGGTTGATGGGTGCACTGGAGGTTCTATGCAGATTTCTGAGATCTTCTCACCGTGCGAGCTCTCTTCTTTGGAGCTCTGTGTTATGTACTCTGGCTGCTTTGGTTTTCCTGGACTCTCAGCTCCATCTCCTTGACTACAGGAGTCTGCAGGCTCTGCCTCAGTTGTCCCTCAAGTGCCATAGCCAGAGAATTCTCTTAAGGCAGTACATTGGGATAATCTGCTTCTGGTCTCTTAGGCATGGTTGTCTTCTGTTTTGTGACTTCTACATCTTGAAAAACACTGTTTTATGTATTTTTTCTTTCTTTCTTTTTTCGTATTGTTTTATAAAGTAGGGTAAATTGGTTGCTGTTACTCCATATTACTGGAAACAGAAGTCCCACATTCTTTTTGTTATTGTTGTTCCCTATATTTTAATGGTGTGTTGAGGGAGGTTTGTGTAGTGAGGGCAAAGAGGGGCCAGGACAGCTTTCCCAGTTTCAAAACTCAATGGCTCCCTCTTCCATTGTTACCATGAAGAACTCAAAATGTGGCCCCTCTGGGTAGCCACTTAGTCTCTCAGGGCTAAGATTTCTGCCTCCAGAGTGTGCTTCCTAGAACTCTACAGGCCATATGCTTCAAGGTGGACAGGACACAGGTTTTTAAAAATAGAGGAAACAATAGGTTGCATTGAAGGGGGCACCGTTTGTGAACAGGCAGGGTCAACGGAGCCACCAGGGCGGGTGCAGAGGTGAGGTGGGGGCAGAGGCCAAGGTCAGCCAGATGAGGATGCCAAAGTGAGGGCCGAACCACAAGGCCGCGCGAGCCATGTTTAAGGAAGAGCCACTTATTCACATACTCCACGTCTGGGCAAGGGTAGGCACAGAATGTAAGTCTGTCAAAACAGAGGAGAAAGTCATGTATAAGAAAAGGCCCATGTGTCTAGGCAGGATGTTGAGCATTTGAGAAGAGCTTGATGCTTGAAACACTTGCATGGCAGAGATGGCTGGCTACCCCCTGAGGATAACTTCTTCCTTTGCAGGGCTCCCAGGATGGTCACTGTGGAGAGGCTGCCTGCTCAGGGATGACGTTCCCAGTCCCCTTCGTAGGTTGGCATGAGGCTCAGAGGCAGGCCAGGTGAGTGCCAGTGATATGAGTGCCTGTGACGTGCACCTCCCACACATCTAATCCCCGTGCTTCTCCCCTTACAGGTGGTTGGCATGGAGACCCTCAGGGCAACCTCAAAGCCTGCACTTTCTCAGGACAGCCTACAGGGTGTGGACAATTTTTGCTGTCACGGTGATGAAGCTATAATGTTATGTTAAGAACATTTTCAGTAATGAAGCAAATTGATCATTTGGTAAATTGACCTTTGACAATCCAATTTCTAGCAAATTCTTTCTTGAGGGGATATGGATATACATATATATATATATATATATAAAACTTGATATGCAACTTGATATATACAACTTGACTTGCTTCCTGTGGAAAGACCAAGTGGTGTTTTGAGTAGAATAACACACCATTTTTAGCTAAGAGCTGATGTTACTCACAGATGTAGATATTTTGTAGATGTTGTACCCTGTGGTTAGATGGGAAAAGACTTGCCTTCATTCTTTTCCTTCCATTCATAGGATGCCAAGCCACCTCTCATGCGCCCTCTACTCTTATGGGGCAGAAAATTTAAGAGGAAGAAACCAAGGGAACTAGAGAGAGGGAGAGGGAGAAGAGAAATCACAGAGGACACTCAATGTTGCCAAACCTAGACTAACACAGACAAGAAAGACTCAAGGGGAGAAAGAAAGAACATTTTTCCCAATCCTTGTGTGTGTGTATGCATAGTTTATTGCTGAATTACTAGAACATGTCCAGTAATGTTCTGCCCTTCTTAATGCCAGAGATGTAACAATGGACTTACAGGTCTAACTTCTTTATTTTACAGATGGACAAGCTGAGACCCATATAGAGACACAGGGCTGTTCAAGTCACTGTTTATTAAGTTGCAGAGTTGGGATTTCCCAAATTCACTTGATTCAGAAATTTTATAGAGGCCCTCCTCCCACTCCCAATCCCCAAATTTACCTTTGAGTTGCGAATCTTGCCTTCCTTTGATGGTGAAAGCCACAGGGTGAGCCTGCAGGGAGATGAGCTCCCTGTCCTCACTCAGCTGCTACCCAAACAGACTGCACACTCACAGGGAGAACGACATGGCAGAGAGGAGTTTTCCACACAGGGTCCCCACCAAAGCCTCCCTCTTTTGTTTTTCAGGGGAATCCCTCCGGCCTTCAGCTTGCAGCCTCGGGAGGCAAATGTCTTGAGTCATTCTTGCCGCAGTGCTAATCTCTGGTGACCACAGAGGGTGACCACAAGCCTGGGGAGCTGGGACTGTCTGGAAAGCAGTTTCTCTTTTAATCTCTTTCTAGAGGTGGTGCCGTCTGCCCTTCCCAGGCTCCTCCCAGTCTGATTGCTCTAAGCCACACTGGAGCCCTGTCTTCCCTAGAGCCCATGGAGTGGCACGCCAACTCCCTTTCGGGAATTCAGCCCACCAAGGCTACGTCTGTGTGTCGCGCATGCTGGGGACACTTGTGCTGCATCCAGAGAACCCCAGTTGCTCTCATACAGCTGTGCTTCAGCACAAGATGTTTCTTCTGTCTAGACTTTTCTCTCACACCTGGACTGCTTAGAACACTCCTTCTTCATTCATTTTTTCCCCACTATAATTTATCTTTGAAATTGGGTAAAATATATAAAACATAAAAATTAACATTTTAACCACTTTTTTATAGGGTACAGTTCAGTGGCATTCAGAATATTCACATGGTTGTGCAGACATCATCACCATCCATCTCTAGGACTGAAACTGTCTGCGTGCTAAATCTCTTTGGTTGTGTCTGACTCTCTGTGACCCTATGGACTGCAGCCTGCCAGGCTCCTCTGTCCATGAAATTCTCCAGGCAAGAATACTGGAGTGGGTTGCCATTTCCTTCTCCAGGGGATCTTTCCAACCCAGACATCAAACCCGGGTCTCCCATATGCGGGCAGGTTCATTCCTGTCTGAGTCACCAGGGAAGCCACATCACTTAATAACTCTCCATTCCTTCCCCCAGCCCCTGGCAACTGCTGTTCTACTTTTTGTCTCTATGAATTTGACTGCTTTAGGTAACTCATAGGGGCGGAATCATGCAGTGTTTGTCCTTTTGCGACTGATATTGCTCTTAGCATAATGTCTTCAAGATTCATCCATGCTGTGGCATGCATCAGAATTTCCTTCCTTTTTAAAGGCTGAATTGTATTCCATTGTATGTATGTATCACATTTTGTTTATCCATTCATCTGTTGATGGACACTAGGTTGGTTCCACGTTTTGGCTACTGAGACATGATTCGTGGCCTAACATATGGTCTGTGCTGGACATTGACCCACATGCACTCAAGAAGAGTGTTCTGAGTTATGTCTGTTGGATCTAGTCGGTTTATGCAGTTGTCCCAGTCCTCTAGTTCCTTACTTATCTTCCATTTGGTCATTCTATCCATTATTGAGAGTACAGTAGTGAAGTCTCCAACAGTTATTGTAGAGTTGTCTCTTTCTCCCTTCAGTTCAATCAGTTTTTGCCTCACATGTCTTGGTGGTCTGTTATTAGGCATGTAAATGTCCCTTCTCATTTTGAAGCCTCTAGCCAAATGCTCCCTCCTCTGGTGCCTTCACCCCTGCCTCCCCCAACCCTGGGTAGGTACTGTCCTCTGCGCTCTCACTGTAACTTGGCTACACCTCTGTGTCCCAGGCTCAGCAATCGTGAGTAATGTACATGTCTCTCTTCCCAGTTAGTTTGTCTTGGAGGACACAGAATTTTGTCTTCTTTATGTTTGCATATTCAGAATCTGGCATAGTAGGAATGTTTCTTGAATGGACATTTGTCCTGGAATGCAACTGTTGTGTCATCCGTGTTCTTCCTGGGATAAAAATAATTGTAGTCAGAAATTCTCAACATCATTGCTTTTGTATCAGTAATATAGCTTCCAAGGTGCTTGCTCTTTTCCCTTATTTGATCCTTATTGCAAGCCTATAAGGGTGCCAGGCTCCACTTTACAAGTGAAGAAAACTGAGGATCAGAGATTTGGGTTGAGTGTCTTGCTAGAGGTCAAAATAATAAGAGGCAGAGCTGGGACCTGAGCTCAGGTTAGTCTGGCTCCCAACTAGGGCTCCTTTCTCTGTGTTCACTGCCCTAGTGGGCTTGACTCTTTGTGGCTTGGATTACGGTCTCTGTGTGTAGAGGCTGAACCTCTTTTCTCTTAGGGCATTTGAAGCTTGCCTTTGGATATGTTACAAGGAGTTCTGAGTGAGTCTCTGAGATATACCTCCCGAGATCATTTGAGAGATAGTGAAGGCTGGTGACTGCAGCCATGAAATTAAAAGATGCTTGCTCCTTGGAAGGAAAGCTATAACCAACCTAGACAGCATATTAAAAAGCAGAGACATTATTTTGCTGACAAAGGTTCGTATAGTCAAAGCTATGGTTTTTCCAGTAGTCATGTATGGATGTGAGAATTGGATTATAAAGAAAGCTGAGCACCGAAGAATTGATGCTTTTGAACTGTGGTGTTGGAGAAGACTCTTGAGAGTCCCTTGGACTGAAAGGAGATCTAACCAGTTAATCCTAAAGGATATCAGTCCTGAATATTCATTGGAAGCACTGATGCTGAAGCTGAAGCTCCAATACTTTGGGCACCTGATGCGAAGAACTGACTCGTTGGAAAAGACCCTGATGCTGGGAAAGATTGAAGGCAGGAGGAGAAGGGGACGTCAGAGGATGAGAGGGCTGGATGGCATCATCGACTCAAAGGACATGAGTCTGAGTAAGCTCCGGGAGTTGGTGATGGACAGGGAAGCCTGGCATGCTGCAGTCCATGGGGTCACAAAGAGTCGGACACAACTGAGTGACTGAACTGAACTGAACTGAAAGCTGAGTGGGACCTTCCCTGGTGGTCCAGAGGGTAAGCCTCTGAGCTCCCAACGCAGGGGGCCCAGGTTCTATCCCTGGTGGGGGAAATGAATCCCATGTTGCCGCATCTAAATATCCTTCATGCTGCAACCCAGTGCAGCCAAATGAATACATAAATATTTTGGGGCTTCCTTGGTGGCTCAGTGGTAAAGGATCTGCCTGCCAATGCAGGAGATTTGGGTTCGATCCCTGGGTGGGGAAGATCTCCTGGAGAAGGAAATGGCAACTCAGTCCAGTCTTATTGCCTGGAAAAATCCCATGGACAGAGGAGCCTGGTGGGCTACAGTCCATGAGGTTGCAAAAGAATTGGATATGACTTAGTGGCTAAACCACATCAATGAACTCTGGGTACCTTGCTCACTGAGGCACAGGTGGGAGCTGGCACTCCAATCTGGGCTTCCCTGATTATAAACTTGATGTGCTTGCTGTTTGAGCTAATGTCCCCCGGGCAGCCCTGGGATAGTTAAGGAGCTTTTATATGGTTTGAATTAAAATTGGCCCTGTGTGTCCACTCTGACTGCTGGAGCCCTGCAGAGTGAATCTGCTCTCTCTGCTCCTGACACCCTTCCAGGGAGGTGTATGTGTTTCCCCAAGTTTTTCCCTTGGGCTATATGGCTCCAGGGCCTTCAGGCTCCCCCACTGCTTTTCCAGGGACTCCTTCTCTGGGCCACCTCTCCCTGACATGCTCCAGTTTGGCTATTGGCTGGGTCTGAGTGACAGGGACAACACACCCATAACAGGGCATCACCGGGCTGGCAGGGAAAAGACTGCGGAGGCTCTAATTGCAGTTTCCTCAAATGGACAGGCAGCTGGCTGTCCAGCAGAGAGCAGGACAGGATGGGGACGGGGGGAGGAGAGGGAAACAGAGCCCTGGCATGTGTGATGGAACAAAAATAGAGAGGCTGGCATTACTGTGAGCCAAGCTTCTTCCCAGCACGTGCTTGCAGGGAGGCTCTGGTTCAGGTGAGTCTACCGGCCCTGTGCTGGTTGCAGGGTGAGTCCCTTGGGCCAGGGGAGCAATAGGTATTTCCAGGCCGTTCCCCTTCAGTGGCTGGAGTGGGGTTTGGAATGGTGACCATACTGTGGTCCTTTCTTGGATTCTCTATGGGAGCCTCTGTTTATGAGTCCCTTCCCTTCTGTTCCCTGGGTCCTCTAGAGATGACCGACTTTACTGGTTCATTGACTGACCTTGACAGTGAGGGGAAAACAAGGACAAGGGATGACTAGAGAGGGTCCAATGCGGGCCTCCTGGTTAATTTTCATGTAAACGATGATAATAATTACACATATAGGATTGCTGAACTTATTAAAAAAGGCAGTGCATTGCCTTTTTAAAACAAGTTCAGATATATATATATATATGTACATTATATATATGCTTTTTAATAAGTTCAGCAAGTGTGTGTGTGTGTGTATATATATACACACATATACACACATATATATATACACTTTGTGCAACCCCAACTCTGTACAGGGAAACTGCACTTAGTACTTAGTACACTGAATACTCACCCTGTAAGGGCACCTGGTGGCTCCTGGCAATGTTTCCCTTGTGACCCTTTGGGGGCCAGAGTGGGGTCTGTCACCGTCACACTCTGAAAGCACTTGTGGGCTGAGAACTAGACTGGAGAGCAGGGCTGGATTTCAGTCCTGGTTCTAAGATGCTGTGTGACGCAGGGTTAGCTCTCTCCCTTCTCTGGGCCCCCTTTTTCTTTTTTGTTCCGTGGAGGACTTGGGCTAGAAGACCTCTGAGGTCTTGGGCCCACAGAAGCTGGGGGATCTGGGCCATGGGGCAGGGTGCTACCTTGCGATGCTCTGGACTCTTTAGGGAAAGGCACCTCTCTCTACTCTGCTCTTTGCCGAGCTGGTCTGTGGGTTTCATAGCCAGGCCCAGCAGTCCTCGAGCCTGGCAGGAACTGGAGGTTCTGAGGTTGAGACTGTTTCTCCCTTGTCCGAGGGCAGGCATCGGGCCCAGGCCTCCCTGCTTCATCCCCAGACGACACCCCTGGGAGAGGGATGCTGTCTGCATTGCTTTCAGTGCTCTTGCCCCACTTGCCCTAGGGACAGTCCGAGCCCTGTCCTCAAGTCACAGGGGGAGTTCAGCATGTCCTACTGTGACACACAGCCAGAGGGTAGTAAAACCCAAGCCCTCCCGGCGGGCAGGTGATCTCCACAGAGCTAGCCAGGCCTGACTCAGAGCCTCCGCCTGCCAGCCCCCGACCAGCTGTTCCCTGGGTCACCACACAGAAATCACACTGGGGGACAGCATCGGGCTTCGGGGAAGCGTGTCCCTGGCTCGGGGGCCAGGGAGAGGAATGCAGTATCAGCCTGGCATCCGCCAGCGCAAGAGAACAGCTGACTCTCTGCAGGGAAAGCTGAGACGGAGTCCCGGTTCAGGGCTGGCGGGAGCCCCGGGCGGGGATTGCTGACAGTCTGACCGACTGCCGAGGAGAGAGCTGGGCCAGATCCTCTGGAACCCACTCCTAATCCCACCCTCCACCTGACTGTGTGTGACCCTCACTTGATTCCAGCCCCTTCCTCGGGCCTCGGCTTCCCTATCTGGGCTGAATATGAAGGTCTGAAGAGAACACATTTTGTGTGGTGTCTTAAACCTTGGGGACCCTGTTCCTCCAGCCTTCAGTGGAAATGCTACTATGAAGGCTGAGTGTCTGACATGCCAGATGTCTTGCCTGGGACACACTCCCTTCTCAGCCAGCCTCCCCTTTTCTTACCATGTCCTAATCTGAGCTGGTACCTATTCTCTTGTTTTCTGGAAGGAAAATGACCTTCATTCTGAATTATAAGGAATGGGGATCTGGACATTTTAGTGTTCAGTTGAAGAGGTTTGGGCTGACCTTGGAGGTCTTATTTTTGGTTCCAGCTCCCTCTGTGGGGTGTTGAGCAATTCTCTTCCCCACTTGGGCCTCAGTTTTCCTCTTGGTAGTGGGAGGTGTTCGAGCCAAGTGACCCCGAGACTTCTTTCCAGTTTTGCCGCAGGGTCTCTAATTTCCCCTTGGGAATTCCCCTTTTGTCTCACAATGGATTAAATGGACGAAGAAGCCAAACAGCCTGGCTACAAAATCCACTCGGAAGGTCAAGGAGACCTCTCACTCTAATGTGGGGAGCAGTTAGAGAAATGTGGTGGAAAGAGACGGGATACTTACTGTTCATATCTCACCCACGGTGGAGGGTTTGCAAGAATGATCTCTCTCTCTCTCTCTCACACACACACACACACACAGGCACATGGGCTGGGGGAAGGAGGAGGTGCTGGGTCAGCTGGGGTGTCTGGAGAATGTTTGTCCCTGAAGGAGAGTCAGGCAGAAAAGCATGCTTGGCACCAGGCCGCGCTGGGATTATCTTCATCGTAGAGCCATAATTTACTTTCACCCAGACCTCGGGATCATACAAGGGGATTCCAGAAGCCTCATGTGAGCAGCGAGTACCCAGGATCTGGGGGTTGCCTGCCAGCAAGGCGACCTCTCCCAGCGGCTGCCGCTGCCACCTGCTGATTGGGAGCTGGCTGCTGCCCAGAGTCCTCGTGAGAGACTTGTCAGGAAGCTGGTGTTCACCTCTCAGGCATTTGGGTGTGAACCTTCCCTGTGGAGCCGTCAGCGAGCCTGTGTCAAATGGCTTCACCTGCATGTGCCAGAGGAAGGGCCGCACTCCAGGTGACCCTCCTGTCACCCCGATCTGTGGCTAACAGAGCTGCCCTAGCTGTATCACTCACTGGTGCTGCCTCAGCCTGCGGGCAACTTTGAGCATGTTGGGTCTTTAGATTGTGGCTGGTGGGAAGCTTATGCTTTCTGCTGCTTATGCGCTGGGCTTTGAACAAGGAGCAAGAGAATAGGAGAAAGAGCTTTCTGGATGCAGAATTGCACGGGAAGAGTCATAGCAAACATGGGTAATACAAAGTAAGCCAGTTTACAAAGTAAGCAAACATGGGTAATACAAAGTAAACTAGATCAAAGGTCCTCTGCCTCTGCCTGCAGACCCGTGCTGATTAGTGAAGAATGGCCATTATTCATAGCAATGGGGAAAATAAAGCCCATAGAATGAATTCTGTAAAACTAATGTAGCTTGTGTAATTCTACTTTATTTTTAGAGATAGCCTTGCTGCTTTTTAATGTGAAATGTTTTTTTCCTTATAAAGTGATTGTGAAATTAGATGGTAGTTGGCTTTTTAAAATGTACCTATCTGATAATCCTATGTCAATCCTCTGTGGTTAAAAAAAAAACCTGTTTTTATTGATCTGTGAATTCCAGAATCTAGGAACCGATGTATTCTCAGAGACCTTGGATAGAGGGCAGTGGGAGACAGGGCAGAAGTGATAGGCAAGGGCCGGAGGTGGAACAGTCAAGTCTATAAGCATCAGGGGACCATGTATATTTCACCCACTGCAGAATCCTCAGCATCTAGCGCATGGGTCAGTAAACATTTTCTGTAAAGGGCCTGGTAGTGAATATTTGAGGCTTTTGGGGTCATACTTCTTCTGTTACTTCTACTTGACTTTGCCCTCTTAGCACAAAAGCTGCCATAGATAATATGTAAATGAGTGAATGGGGCTGTGTTCCAATAAAACTTTATTTACAAAACAGTTGATGGACCTAATTTGGTCCACGGGTTTTAATTGGATGACCTCAATCTCTGCTAGATTGATAAGAATACTTATCCTTTCAATAAGTATTTATTGGGTTGATATGTAAATTGTTTCTAGAGGGCAAAGAGGAGGCATTGGAAGGGTCTGAGCAGGATGTGTAAGGACCACTGCAGCAGACTGTTTAAGATGAATGGGGGTGTATCAAACCCTGCAGTTTCTCTTTTTGGTTCACTCATTCTTTCACCAAACATTCTGCACTGCCTTCCCTGTGTCTGGCTATATTTCAGGACATGGGAATATAAACTCAGACCCAGCCCTGCCCTTAGAAACAATTGACCTGGTGAGGGAAAGGGATGCAAACACAATTGCAGCTCAGTTTACAGCTTCCCACAGAGGTCTGGCTGAAGTATGCCCCTTAGGTCTCCCCACACAGAGAATACAGGGAGATAGAATTCTGTTCACTGCAAAGCTGCTCAGAGATGAAAGGAGGGTATTTTGGAGGTTCCAATTTCCCTGTCACCGGGGATGTTCAAAGACTGCTGGATGCCCAGCTGGTGAGAATATTACAAAGGGGATGTAAACCTCACTTACGGCTTTTCTTCCAACCCTCATTCGGAAACAAATTGTATGATTCTGCGGCTCTTTCCCGGTTTCTCCAGGTAGACTGTCAGGCAGTCAGGGGTATGAATTCTGCTTGAGGGGTGTGTTTCTGGGAGTGGAAAAGCAAGGAGAATAGCTCCAGGCACGGCAGGGACCCTGAGGCAGGTGGCAGAGCTGTGCAGTCCCAGCTCTGTTGCTGATTGACTGCGAGACCCCGGGGCGAATCCTTCCCTGCTCTGGACCCTAAGGTCCCTTTCTGTATCACGGGGGTGGGCTGGGGGCCAGTGGACTAGGTGTTTTCTGTTGTTCCACTGATTCTCTCACTGACTCTGGGAAGGCCTACTGGGTTTGCTTGTTTGTTAAGATACAGTTTCTATGCCACACAATCTACTCATTTAAAAGGTACAATTCAAGGTTTTCAGTACATTCATGGAGTTGTGCAACCATCACCATAACCAATTTTAGAACATTTTCATCATCGCCAAAAGAAGGCCCATGCTCTCCAGGTATTGACTCCCAATGCCCCTGGCCCTAGGAGATCACCAATCTTTCTGTCTTTATTGATTTGCCCGCTGTGGGCCTTTCATGTAAATGGAATCACATCATAGGTGTTGTTTGTTTTTTTGTACCTGGCTTCTTTCATTTAGCATATTTGCAAGGTTCATCCATGCTGTAGCACGCATCACTATTACATTCCTTTTTATTGCTGAATGCTGAGTAACATTGTGTTGTATAGATATACTATGTTTTATTTGGGTTGTTTCCATTTTTTGGCTGTTATGAGTAATACCGCTATGAGCATTAATGTACAGGTTTTTTTTTTTGACATGGAAGCATGTTTTCAGTTTTCTTGGGTACACACCCGTGAGGTGAATTGCTGTATGATGCCTTCTTTGATCTTATATCCTGCACCACCACCGCTCATACTTCATAAGGTCCAGTCACAGGGGGGCTCTATCCACCCCCAAGCCCATGGTTTTAGGTCCCCCGTGCCTTTGCCCACATTGCGGTTTCCCCTGAAGAGCTCTTCTCTCTCATCATTTTGGGTTCAAATCTTCTGTGTTATTCAAGACCCAGCTCAAATGTCACTTCCTCCTCTGCTGCCTCCAGTGAAGGTCATGTGACCCCACAGGACTTGCCTATTAACACTAGTCCTTCCCATTGTGGATTGAAGTTTTTCTGTGCCCAGGTCTTATTACCTTCCTAGATTCTACATCTCCTGGCTTCATCTAGATTCTGGTTTTTGGATTCACTTTTATATTTCAAGTGCTTGCATGTAGCAGACCCCACATTGATGTTTGAATAGTGAGTATCTGATGTGCTCCGTTATTTAATGATTTTAAGGTCATACCTCTGCACCCTATATGGCCATCAGGATCCTAAGAGCCCTTCCCATTTCCTCAGAATGAAGACACATTCTCCAGGCAGCACTCAGCGAATGAGGCTCAACTGCTTTCTGTTTCTCAGGCCCATTCCCCTGTCTCCAGGCTGACATGGGCATCTCAGCCTCTTCCTCACGTTTCCAGCTAAAATCTAATGAATTACTCTGATAAACAAGGTTATATATTTTGGGTCCTAACATCTTTGAGCATTGATCATGATTCTGAAATTTATAAACATAGACAGCTGTCTTCCCAGATGACCTACCAAATCATATTCCCCTAGAAAGCAGAGCTCAATGAGATATTTAAGGCATCAAGCAGTGAAATGGACTGGATGACTTCCTGCCCCATGAAAGGTGCGGTTCAGCCATGATCAATGGTCATTTGGTCTTAGATTCAACATTTCTAACAACAAGTAAATAACTTCCGCCCAGGGCCACTTGAAGAGTAAGAAAGTTCCTTACACTAGACTAAAATCTGCCTTCCTGCAGCTCTTACCCACTGTGTCTGGCTTGGCTCCCAGGGGTCCCTCAGATGAGCTCCAACCAGTCTGTTCTAGCCCACCCCTGCAAGTTTTGAAAACAGGACTGTGGCTTCTGTTTTTATCCTATTCAGACAGAATAGCCCCAGTTCCTTCAGTAAGTTCTCACTATGTAATAAGAAACAGTAAAAATAATAAATAGTAAAGAGTCAATAATAATAAATGTTTTCAAATAAGAAAAATATCATCATGCTGCAGTAAAAAGTGATGATATTGAAACTGCAGACTTCAATTTTTGATCCCCAAGCATTTGGCATATACTGGGCATTGTACAAAGCACTTATCATGGATTAACTCTAATCTCATAACAAACATCAGGACTATGATGGTTCCTATCTGACAGATAAGAAAACTGAGACTTAAGAAGAATAAGTCACTTGACAAAACTCACCGAGCTGGGGTAGATGTAGGTCTTGAATGCAAGCAAGTCTTTTTGAGTTCAAGGTCTAACTTCCATGCGTGCAGCCTTACTGTCGATCCAGATGATATGACCTTCTCCAGACAGTCGTGGCAGGCCTTTTTCTCCTGTGGTCTGGAGACTTCAGTTCCATTGTGGACACTTCAACTTGGGTATGAATTTAATGAGTTCCCCTCCTTGCCTGAATCTTGGTAACTTCATCCATTAAACATGGAACGAATGAGCTGGTCTGTAAGGTGGCCAGGGCTTGTGGTTTGAATATTGCACTTGGCCTGAATGCATTGAACTCTTTCATATCTCTGGCCCTTTGAACTTCAGTCCCATTGCCTGACTTGACAAATAATTCCTCATCTTTTGAGACCTGGTTTGAACACTGCTTCTTTTGTGTAGCCTTCCCTGAACCCTGGGGAAGGTCAGCTGCCTTAACCCCCGTTGCATAAACACTGGAATAAATCTCTGCTCTAGAACTTGTGACGGTCTCCTCAGATGGATGGTGACCATCTCAAGGTCAGAGACTTGTTTGTTCATTGTGGCAACCTCAGCACTTAGCACAGTGGGTACTTGTGTTTCGAAAGACTTCAGAATGGCCAGGGGGTTCTGGTGCCATTTCACCATCACATCTGCTAGATGGCGCTGCAGCCCACAGGAGTGTCACCCCAAAGGTCTGCAAAGCGGCAGGTCTTGCCGGCGGGGGCAGTAGCCTCAAGCCAAGTTGGGAACTCACTTGGCCGGAAGCCCAGGAAAAGTACAAGTTTCTATTTTCTCCTCATCTGTTCAGTTTTTAATGTTGCTGGGACTGAACCCTTTGCATTTCCCATTCCTGGAGGTCTAGGAAGGCACAGGCTGCTGGTGCTCCCTTCTTCCCTCCTCTTCTGCCTCACAGCTGGAGAATTTAGATTAGTCCTTTGCTCCGCCTTCAGACTGTTCCAGGTCTATTGTTCCATGGATGTATGATCTATCTGGTTTTGGCCACGTGTCATCCTCACCTATTCAAAAAAGGAGACAAAGACACAGTTCCAGATCTCATGGTAATATTTCTGACCCAAATGAACTTCCATTTCTGAACCTTTTGCTCTTTATTTGAATCCATTTTGTTTAATTTTTCTATTTTCCTTTATCTTCTTTCTACTCTTCAGTGTCTCAGCATATCTTGTACTCTGTCCTCCAACAGAAGGATAGTAATGGTTAAAGGCTCTGAGTCTGAGTGGTCTGGGTCTGAATCTAGCCTTTGCTACTTGTTGTATGACCTTGAACAAGTTACCTGACCTCTTGGTGATTCAGTTTCCTTGTCTGTAAATGGGGGCAATAATGCTGCTGCTGCTGCTGCTAAGTCGCTTCAGTCGTGTCTGACTCTGTGCAACCCCATAGACGGCAGCCCACAAGGCTCCCCCGTCCCTGGGATTCTCCAGGCAAGAATACTGGAGTGGGTTGCCATTATCTCCTCTAGGGGATCTTCCCAACCCAGGGATTGAACCAAGGTCTCCTGCATTGCAGACAGATGCTTTACTCTCTGA